>NC_072736.1:24117539-24166497 GCF_026930045.1 Uloborus diversus | reverse complement strand
CAATGGTACATTTGTATTTCTACGCGTATATGCATATTTATGCATTTTTGCATGAGTAAATACGTGTATATACGGGTGTGTACTTGTACACACGAGAATATGCGTATAGATACGTGTTACCCCAAATGTACTCGTGTACAGAGGTAAATTAGCTTTTAAACGTGTATATATATATTCATGCGTACATATAAGAAAAAATACTTGTATTTTCGAGTATGTACGTGTACAGACGAGAATATGCGTGTAGATACATGTTTAACCCGAGTATACTCGTGTACAGACGTACATTTGTATTTGTAAGTTAAAATACATATTTATGATGCATACACGAGTTAATGCGTGTATATACGAGTAATTACGTGTATATACGAGTATGTGCGTAAACGTGTTAATCGGAGTATATACATTTACACACTAATTTTGTATTTGCCACGTGTATGTACATCAAAGTACGTGCAAACACAAGTAAATACGTTTATATACGAGTATAAGTGTAACTTGTTATCCCGAGTATATTGGTGTACAGATGTATATTTTTATGTCCAAGTGTATGTCAATTGCAGATACAAAGAGGGGTCATGAAGGTCAGGACCCGCTCCCCCCCCCCCCCCACACCGCGGGGGAAAATTTTGAACGTTTGCTTGAAAAATACAAAAAAAGTATCGAAACCACGAGAAAATGTAATAATCTTTTTGATTTTTTTTTTTTTTTGGGGGGGGGGGGGGCATTACAGTAGAACCTCGACAATTCGAATTAATTGGAATCTGACCCATTCCGGAACATCGAAAATCCGGAGAATGAAAAAAAAAAAAAAACAAAATAAAACATACTCACTGAAAATCACCTTAAAAGGAAACACATAGAATTACAAATAAACAGTAAACATGTCTACAAAGTCTGTAATCTTCTCCTGTGACAGTTCAATTTTTTCCCTATCGAGTAAAACAAATTGATTCAAAGTTGCATTGCGAAGAAAAGGGAACTCAATCAACGACATAACACGGTCTTGCCCGTGAGAGGGTTAAATAAATAATTATTATGGAATTTTGACGATCGCTCTTTAAATGTAAAGGGAAATCGGTCAAATCGATCGAGCCAGATTATCTGGTGATCCAGACTAATGGGGTCCGTGGCGCCGACTTCAGATTTGAAAGGTTTGTTTTTGAAAAATTTTCGTGTTTTTAATAGGTTTTTGAAGGTGGGGGAGCCCCCCAGAATATGAGGGACTTTCTTATTTAAGGAGGGGTATCCCCTTACGTAAGTTACTCAGAAACAGACCATGCATCAGCCATCTGGATTTTAAAAAATCAAGCATTTTATTCCAATAAAACCAGAAGCAGTGTGGTCTGGGGGGGGGGGGGCGTGTTCAGTATAGAGGGTGGCGTAAAATTTTTAGGGCTTGTTTTTGAAAAATTTTAGCGTTTACAATGTTTTGGGGGGGAGAATCCCCCACCCCCCATAACTTGAGGGCAGTTTCTATTTAAGTAGGGAGGTATTTCCTTACTTAAGTTACTCTGAAACAGAACAGGCATTGGCCATCTGGATAAAAAAAAATTCAAACATTTTATTCTAATAAGATCAGAAGCAGTGTGACCTCCGGGGGGGGGGGGAGGGTAGTGGGGCGGGGTGCGCAAACTTCGAATTTTTAAGGTTTGTTTTTTAAAAATTTCCGTGTTTTAATGAGTTTTTTGGGGATGGGGGGAACCCCCCGTAATTTGCGGGGGTTTCTATTTAAAAGGGTGTATCCCCTTACGCAAGTTACTCTGAAAGAGAATATGCATAAGCCGTCTGGATAAAAAAAATTCAAGCACTTTATTCCAATAAGATCAGAAGCAGTGTGGTCTATGGGGGGGGGGGGGGCGTGGTCAGTGGAGAGGTTGGTTCAAACTTAAAATTTTTAGCGCTTGTTTTTGAAAAGAAATTGTACTTATGTTTTTTTGGGGGAGCCCCCTTTCCCCGTAATTTGAGGGGGGTTCAATCTAAGGGGGGTATCCCCTTAAATAAGTTACTTTGAAACAGAACAAGCATCGGCCATCTGGATAAAAAAATTCAAGAATTTTATTCGAATAAGATCAGAAGCGGTGTGGCCTACAGGGGGGGGGGGTTAGTGGGGCGGGTGGCGCAGACTTCAAAATTTTAAGGTTTGTTTTTGGAAAATTTTCGCGTTTTTAACCACCCCCCATAATTTGAGTGGAGTGAATTTCTTTTTGAGAGGGGGGCATCCCCTCATATAAGTAACTGCAATAGGGACTAGGCATCGGCTATATGATATGAAAAAAATCAAGCTTTTATTCCAGTACTAGTGGTACCCGCACGGCTTTGCCCGTAATAGAAAATTAAAAGGTCTTTTGGTCCGCCTGTATATTTACAAATAATGTATGGTGAATTTTATCGCCAATTGGCTTATGCCCATGTTATGGTTCCACGTTATGGTAATCTCGTCCATCTTATGATAATTTTGTTAATAAAATCGGAATAGAAAAAGAACCACATCGAATTTTCGAAAAATCGCTTCGAGGTGCACACCCCCATGATACAAACTAACTTCGCCAAATTTCATGAAAATCGGCCGAACAGTCTAAGCGCTATGCGCGTCACAGAGATTCAGACATCCAGACATCCTCCAGACAAAGAGACTTTCAGCTTTATTATTAGTAAAGATTATGTGAAAAAGGGCCCAAAATTTTAATAGAAAATTAATAAAATCGAATTTTCGAAAAATCGTTCGAGGTGCACACCCCCATGCTTCAAACTAATTGTGTGTCAAATTTCATGAAAATCGGCTGAACGGTCTAGGCGCTATGCGCGTCACAGAGATCCAAACATCCATACAGAGAGACTTTCAGGTTTGTTGTTTAAAAAGAAAGGAAAAGGAGAAAGATAAAGAAGTAAAGAAAAGAAAGATAAAGAAAGATAATTTTCAGAACAAATTCTTTCCCATTTCATTAAATTTCTGGGAAAAATGGGCTTAAAATTGGAATAGAAAAAGAACAAAATCGAATTTTCGAAAAATCGCTTCGAGGTGCACACCACTATGCAACAAACTAACTTTGCGCCAAATTTCATGAAAATCGGCCGAACGGTCTAGGCGCTATGCGCGTCACAGAGATCCAGACATCCAGACATCCTCCGGACAGAGAGAATTTCAGCTTTATTATTAGTAAAGATTATGTGTAAAGGGCTTAAAATTTTAATAGAATATTCATAAAATCGAATTTTCGAAAAATCGCTTCGAGGTGCACACCCCCATGCTACAAACTAACTTTGTGCCAAATTTCATGAAAATCGGCCGAACGGTCTAGGCGCTATGCGCGTCACAGAGATCCAGACATCCATACAGAGAGACTTTCAGGTTTGTTGTTTAAAAAGAAAGGAAAAGGAGAAAGATAAAGAAGTAATAGAAAAGAAAGATAAAGAACGATAATTTTCAGAACAAATTCTTTCCCATTTTATTAAATTTCTGTGAAAAATGGGCTTAAAATTGGAATAGAAGAAGAACAAAATCGAATTTTCGAAAAATCGCTCCGAGGTGCACACCACTATGCAACAAACTAACTTTGCGCCAAATTTCATGAAAATCGGCCGAATGGTCTAGGCGCTATGCGCGTCACAGAGATCCAGACATCCTACAGACATCCAGACATCCTCCGGACAGAGAGAATTTCAGCTTTATTATTAGTAAAGATTATGTGTAAAGGGCTTAAAATTTTAATAGAATATTCGTAAAATCGAATTTTCGAAAAATCGTTTCGAGGTGCACACCCCCATGCTACAAACTAACTTTGTGCCAAATTTCATGAAAATCGGCCGAACGGTCTAGGCGCTATGCGCGTCACAGAGATCCAGACATCCTACAGACATCCTCCCGACAGAGAGACTTTCAGCTTTATTATTAGTAAAGATAAAGAAGATAAAGATAAGGAAGACCAAAAGCAGTATTGTGTACCAAATGGGGGGGGGGGGGTAGTGTGGGTCATGTCGCAAACTGCGTCAGTCCAAAGGGGGTGTTTTTAAAAATTATTGATTTTTAAAGGTCCTAAATCGGTAAGGGGGGCAGCCCCCCAATCCCCAATGTCCCCCCCGTAACACATTAGGAGCTTCTTAATATTTATTGGGGGGGAGAGAAGAGAAAGGAACCCCTTAAAGAATCCAAACGCAATCTGTAGTTTTAACAGTGTAGATTTATTTCAATCTGATTAGGTTTAGTATAAATTTTAATCTGACGAAATTTAATCTGATTACTTTAGTTGATTAAATCAATCTGATTAAATTAGTTTGACTAAATTCAATCTGATTACTTTAATCTGAACTAAATCAATCTGAACTAAATTAGTTTTTTTTAGTCAACTAACGAGTTAGTTTAAACTAACGTTAATCTTCGTCTGCAATTGAATTAAATTTTTTAAATATTAGTCTGAACTAAATGGGAGTCAGATTACTTTAGTCGATAGAGGATTTAGTTGATTAATGCCCAACACTGCTACTGGTTATAGAGGAGGACAAATATCCTACGAGTACTATGATATTAAATAAGTTTCATGCCTGCTTTTTTTTTTTTTGCTACCTGTATACTGCTGTGCTAAGCACAATAGTGGAATCTGCAGTTTAGCCCAAGCTGAGATATTCTGTTTTAATATTTTTCTCTTCCATATATTTGATTCAGATATTTTTTTTTTTTCAGAATTATTTCAAAAAAATAGTTTTTGATCAAATGACTCTAAAACATTTTATTTATTAAGTAAAATACGAAATAGAGAAAAATTGAGTGATAACTCAGTTTTGTTCAAAAGTATAGGTATGACTATTTTTACTACTGTGCTTAGCACGGCCGTTTGAATAAATTGAAACTCCAGTTTAAGTTTTGGTTCACCTTTCGAAACCACTACGCCGTTTTGGTTTTGGGTTTGTGTTGGAAAGAAAAAAAACACCAATTTAGTTTTCATTTGGAATTGAACTGGATTGGAAAAAATCAAAACTCAATAGCTTTCGACAGTAAAGTTACATTGTAAGGAAGGGAAATCATATTTATTTTTCTTTCAAACATTATTAATCATGTTTGAAAGTCAAAAATAACAATTATTATTTCAAGTTTCAAGGCAATCTAAAATAGAAAATGTCATTGTTATGATTAGACACATCTTACCCAATATTATTGGTTGAACGACGCTTGACTTTATTTCTGGTGCTTGACCCAAGAAAGCTCTCAGTTATAAAACAGAAAGTTTTTTTTTTTTTAATTAAACTTATCTTTGCTTTTTTTTTTCTTCTGATTTCTGTCAAGCAGAAAAAGAAGATGAGTGGATTGCATATATTTTTTCATGATTAACCTTTTATATGTACCAAGAAACACAGGAGATGATTAACCCTTTATATGTACCAAGAAACACAGGAGCTAATAAGAGAGAGAGAAACCCTATTTTTATTCATAAAAAATCAATTTTTCCAGAAAAAAAAAAACGTTTTTTTTCCCACCGCTTATAAATTTCCGGAAATTTTACATCTCTAATCCTAACTGAAATAATAATTTTATTTAAGAATTTTAATTTTTCAGCGCTAAGTACTTTAAGATTAAGCAAATCATTTACTGAAATTCCGAAGTCACTAAATGGTCTATTTGCAGAGATATAAGCAAAACCAGGCCTCAGATTTCTCCATGACAATCAGGACAAGTATAATAAAAGTGCTTAAAAACAAAAGCGATATCAGGATCGATCTATAAATTTTTGACTCCCCTGCAACAAGATCTGTAGGGCCTTTCCCCAGAGGACAGCAGTGCATATTTACAACGTTTTGTTAAGCCTTTGCAAGTTTTTTTTTTTTTTTTTTTCATTTCTTGGGCCGTTGGGCCCTCTAAAGGACATGCCCCCCCCCCCCCATGTACTGTGTGGTCTGCGGGAATGCAGATCCTGGCCTGGCCTCCGTTATTTATCATCTTTGGCAAAAAAAAAAAAATCTTTAAAGTGTAGGAGAGACTCAAACTGTACGGATCTCATCGTCTTTTCTGATCAATCACGCTGAATACAATATACTGTAAAATTTAAACACTTTAACTTTCATTCGTTCGTCGTTTCTCGTTCGTATTTTTGCTTGTTTACAGCAGTTACTGATTTTCGGACTTGTACGAAAAACATCGCTCGGTCGCCACAGACTCAATATTTTTTCCAAGTTTGGATTTTTTATACTGTAAGCATACCTTTGTGTATTGTGATTTCATAAACATCGTGTTACATTCTCTTAGTCTTCTAATTTGGTACTGCGTTTTGTTAAGCTCAGAACTCTTATATTTATGAAAAAAAAAGATAAAAATTTTTAATAATCCCCAACGAAGTTCTTCATTTAAATTTCTGTGTTGTTAAATAAAATGTCGAACTTATGTGTTTTAGTGTTAAAGTTCTGTAAATTTCATGATTTTCAAGATTTTTTTAAAAGTAGAAGTAACAATTTGCATTGAAATATTTTCTGCTCCCTTTTTGCAATGTTGTATATGTTACAATTTGAAAGGAAAGCAAAACTAATTTTTCAATTTTTATTGTTTGAAGCCGAAAGAATAAACAGATTTTACACTACATGTACATCTTATTTCTGATTTGTGAAGTTTGTAATTGCTTTATACTCATAAAATGATTGATTGATAAAACTTTATTAATAAAGGGTTGATTGTGCTGCAAAGAAAATCTAGAATATGTTTCAGGATGTCTTATTTTTCATAAATTGGGCCGTTCATGTTCACGATTCAACTCTCCCTCTGCCCCCCCCCCCCCCCCACCCACTTAAAAATTGCACAATTAATAGAGCAATACCGTGGCAGTAGGGAAAATAAAGGGCAGTGTCTGCAAAATTTTTAATTTTTTGATGCATATTTGTCGTTTGCAGTACTTTAGCTTTACTGCACATGCTTGCAAATTTGGTTTACACTTTTCGTTCATAGAGAATCCAAAACGTGTTCTACTGTACATTACCTTTCCTTGGCAGGGTAGTGTAGATTTCTTTTTAGTAGTGGCTTTCAGGAAAACTGTAAAGCTATTTAAAGTACTTTATTTTTTGTTTGGGCAACATATGTTTCTAGGCAGAAAATGAGCATTCTAGGTGCCCTTTGTTGGTGTAAAAGTTTTAAATGTGGAAATTTAACTCCCCTTTTACCCACAAATGAGCTAATTCATTGTATAATATCTATGGGTGTGTTCATAAAGTCGAACGCATTTAACGAGTGAAGCGAGTTAACCAAACTAGGCGTTCAAATAGAGAACGAGTCAGCTAACTGGTCGTTCAGAAAGTAACTCGGTTAGTTTTGTGAAGCGAAATTCTTAACGAAGCTCACAAAGGAAAGAGGTGGTTTGCTCAGTTAGAAAACATGGCAGCGCCCAATGCAAGAAATGTTTATGGGCAGTTCTCAAAAAGTGGGAGCAAACACAGACTTCAACTTTGAAGCTTCAACACCAAATAACTTTAATTTTAATTAACTCTAAAATTTTTGAGGTAAATTATAATGCTGTATAGAGACAAGAATTGACATAAATTATGGAAAAAAAGCTCTTCAAATGCTCTTAAAAAATATTTTCTTTGCTAAATGGCACAATTTTGGACATACCAAAACGTTAACTGAGCAAATGTACCATGAAAAATTTTTTTTAAAATTATTTCCATACGTTTAAAAAAGAAAATTAAAGGCATGAATCTTACACTGAATAATTTTTTGTTAATATTTTACACAAATAACAAAAGTAAAGACAGATTATTTACTTTGTAAACGATTTTAGAAAAAAGTAAGTTTGAAATTTGATGCATGTCCAAAAGTTGCGATCTTTACAATGCTATTATTTGAGAACTAAGTATATGATGTTTTCGTTTTAAAGGTATTTATCGATCCTCAGAATCAGTTTTTAATTGTTTAAAAGTGTTTTCAGAAGCTTTTATGCAGTATCTTAGAAGAAAAATAATTTTTCTTAAACATACATGTGAGATGTCCAAATGGCGTTACGATCTTGACGCGGATAATTCTGTCCGTTTATTTATAATTTTTTTATAATCCACTGTCTTCTAACATCAATGAAAAAGATTATTATGATATCTTCTTTAATCCATTGGTATTTTGCATAATTAATACGTTACACATTGAACAATACATAAATTACAGTAGAAACATGGCTGGTTATGATCGATTGAAAGCCATTTTGCGCGAAAATCGGCAAGCAAACCTCCGTTGGCGACAACACAGTATACGATAAGCTAAAGGTTACCAGAGGGAGATTCCAGTTTGACAAATGTAGTTAATCGTCAGCTGCACCAGTTTTGGCGCCTTTATCACCTGCGCTAGCATTTTTTTTTTCCCCCGCCGCTTTTATTATTTTAGA
This sequence comes from Uloborus diversus, assembly GCF_026930045.1. NCBI lineage: Eukaryota > Metazoa > Arthropoda > Arachnida > Araneae > Uloboridae > Uloborus > Uloborus diversus. Next base: position 24,158,146 of record NC_072736.1, on the reverse strand, counting down.
ATTTTTTTTTCTCTTCTTTCTTTTAAACATAATTTAACGATCTCCAAATAGAAATACGAATTTCTTTTTTCAATAATTTTTTTTAGACATCGTTTTAATTCAATGACATTAGAAAAAATATCCATTATTAAAACTGAAGTCACTTTTTACATTCTTTCTTGAAGCATATTTTGTTTATTTTTCCTTTAAAAATATATATGTCGTATTTATTTGTCTATATTTTTATTCCTCATTTGTCCCAATAAATCAAACTACAAGTTTGTATAATTATTTCCATGAAGCTTTTTTCTACCTTTCATCAACTTCTTCAAAATCATTCCAAAACTTTATTATATGTAAAGAGCAGTATGTATAGCCATTCAAGTACTTCATTAATATCCTCTTTATCATTAAATTGCAAAATTCAAAAAGTAGTAAATAAAATTTTCATTGGAAAAGTTAAAAATCAGATTAACAGTTGTCAAAAATGGTGAAACTTACATTATGATGATGTCCAAAATCCGTTAAATACAGGACAACAATGTCCAAAATGTGTTACCTACAGATTGCTAATTTAATTTGCTAATTAACAATTTTTACAAATACCTGCTGTCTTTTCATGTTCATATATTGTGTTCTAGGTATGCATACTATAGAATAAAAGCAAAATTGATATCAAATTAGAAAATTTTTGAAATTGCTCAAAGTTAACTTTTTTGTTCCCACCTTTTGAGAACTGCCCTTATGTTTTAAATGCGATATATGTGCGGTTTATAGGTAACGAGTTTATTGTTGAGCATATGAATCTTGTAGCGATAAAACATCAGGTTTTTGTATGGTTGAGAAAATTTCAGTAAAAGAAATCGAAATAAATACTTCATACTTTAATTATTCATTTGCTCTCGACAACTATGACACAAAATAATAATAATGCATTTTGAATTTTACTAGCCTTTACCGATGCATTGTACTTTACTTTTAGTCCAATAATTTAAATACACCTTTGCCTATCATTTCTTAACCCTTACAGGCGCGGGTCATTAAAATTTTAGAAATATAATAAGAAAACACAATGGATGGGATAAATTGGTTATCTGGACATAGATTTTAGAGTCAAAATTTTTTTTAATTCACCCCCTCCAGCTGGGGGGTGGTGTCCCCGTTTGTGACCACCGCCCTCCTAGAGCAGAAATTGTTTTCTGAAGTGGTTATGCTTACCTCGTATGACAATTGGAGTAATTTCAAATATTTTAAGCTCTTAAGCATTTTTACTAATTATTTCAATAATTTATGCCATTAAGAATATTTAGAACACAAAATTCAATATTTTTACTGTAAAAATTCCAAGATAAAGATGAAGTAAAATTCAAGAAAGTTCATATAGATTATATAAAATTATCTAAATAAGCAATTTAAAATGTTAAAAATATTTTTGGCACATTGTTCTTGCTTTATGTGCATTCCCTTTGTGCTATAAAATATTAAATGAAAAAATACGACTGTATAATACCATTTACAGAAAAAATAATATCAAAGCTGATAATAAAAAAATATACAACTGTCTGGTAGGAAAAGCAGATCTCAAATGTGTGTAGTCATGGACCTTCAACTTCACCTGTTCTGGGTCAAGAACCCAAAATAAATAAACAAAAGCCCATTGTAAACTATTCTTTTGGTCCCCCTTTTCTGAAATGTATCAAATTACATCTTTCACCCACAACAGTGAGATCAATGCTCTAGACTGGCGGTGTCCACATTTGGGGACACCTGGAAAGAAGCTTTGTTTATGCATTCAAAAATGAACTCGAATCTTTTGCAAAATTATGATTGATTAGCTCAGGATTCCTGAGGGAAAATGGTTGACTAATTTAGTTTATGGTGTAAATTTTAAAATCTTGAAAAAAATATTGTATTTGAGCTTGAAAATCGAGGTATTTTAAACAAGAAATTAAGCCAACAAAAAGAGTCATATTTAATAGTGCTGCCATCTGTGTGCGTTAAAGAGAAATAAAAGCAACAAATGCAGCGATTTTTGGAGTTTTAAAGAAAAAACTTTTTTTAAAAGAAATTTTTAAAATTGGTGTCCCTTTTTGTGACCACCGCGCCGGAAAGGGTTAACGGGGGAAAAATGTGTCGCGGAAATTTTAAATCAAAAACACATTTTGCATTTTCCTGTAATTCATCAAGAAATAATTCAAAATACCTTGTTTAAGTCAGGTCATATCTGATTTTATAAAAGTTAGTAGATTTATAGTGAAATGTTTTCTATCCAAAAAGAGTCGGCATGACTTTTCTGCATATACCGGAGATATATCAATTTAAGAGTAAAAAGACTGTTTTCTATAAATTTTTTTTAGATTTTTTAGAAATTAATAGTTGTTGCAATCAGTAAGGCAGAAAATAGAATGTGTGGGAACATATTTTTTTTTTCTTTTTTAAAAAAAGTACTATTTGTTGTTCTGTGCTAAGAAACAAGATGGAATCTATAAAATTATCTTAACTGAGATGAAATTTAGTTGAAAGGAATCTGAAAATGTGTTTTCCTCTTTTCATTTTTTCAAAAGAAGAATCCTCTAGTCTTGTTTTCATCACTAACTTCAAAATACATATTCTCCGAAAAAGCAATGATTTGCGTTGTCTGCTAACCTAACGTCCGCCATCTTTAATTTTAACTGACCGTTCAAAAAGTGAATGCGGGTAACGAAAAACCGAAGAGTTATCGTTCGTTAAGCCAGTGAGTTTCGTTAGACTTTTTGAACGAACCCTATATATAAGCAACTTTAAATTACAGTTAAATAACCTTTATATGATAGAATGCGAACTATATTTGCAGGTAAAAGACCAAAAAAAAACTACAAAATATCCGCAGATTATAAAATTTAAGCTTTTTTGAGCTATTTCTTAAATTTTTTTAAGACAATTACTTTTTGATGTATTGAAACAAAGTTAGAGGTTTAAGAACTAAAAATTTAACACTTTGATTCTTTGGTACCACCCAAAGAATCATATTTATTTATACAGTAAAACCCCTCTAATGCGGACACTAACTGAAAATTTTGTTTTGTCCGCAATAGAGCAGTGTCTGCAGGACAGAGGTTTATCAATTTTATTTGACTTAGAATCAAGGGGAATTAAGTATTTTCCTCATAAGAGGGGTGTCCGTTAGGAGGGGGTTTTACTCAAGGTTGGCAAAAACCCGGGTTTTTTTAAAAAAGCCCATGGACCCAGGGTTTTTTGGGTTTTTTTAAATAAAACCCAAAAAAAAACCCAACTAAAGTTGGGTTTTTTAAAAGAATTGAGGGTTTTTTTGTATTTTTTTTTGGAAAATGTGGGATACTTATAGCATATTGTAGCGCAAGTATATGGACAAAGTGCAAAAATTGTCTTCGGGTAAAAAAAGCTGGGAAACTAGTTACAATTCAGCGTTTTCACAAGAAAAGTATAAAAGACGAAAAAACCCACGAATGGTGAAGTTTCCGATTTTTTAATTTTCATTATTACCAACAGTTAAGGCAAAGTTACTTCTCGAGTGATAAAATCTATTGTTCATTTTTAATTACTACATTTTTTTTTTGCATTTTACTTTATTGTATTTCATTTTGTTATGCAAAACTACTGTAGAACCTCAAGTAGTTTAAATCCCTTTTTACTGAATTCCAGCTTAATCAAAACATTTCTTTGAATTTTATGTTGGCTGTTTTTCTATTTTTGTGTACAGAGTGAGAAATATTAAACTTTTTTGTAAGATAATGAAAATACTGTACATGTTCTGTTTTCTATCAACTGTTTGAAAAATCTGTTTAGTTCTAAAAAATATACCTCGTGTTTGTTCATGATTTGTGACGTGTTGGTTAGCAGAAAATAATTCAAATGAAAGCCTTTTAACTAGATTAGTTTCCTCTGTGCAATCTACATATATTGAGAAAATAAGACGTGACAGGACTTGGTCAAGATAATTTGAGTTACTTTTGACCAGTTAAAGAAAAAAAGTTAAATACATTTATTTAAAATCTTTGAAGTATTTTTTTAATGCCGTTAAGAGTTAAGAAATGCTATTAAAGTTCAAAATTCATTTTTTATATTAATTGTCTGTGGCGAAGAACAAATAAAAAAGAAGTTTAAATTGTAAAAGTATTTAAATTAATAATTTTTTTAAAAACTTCTCAGAAAATTAAAAAAAACCCAAAAGTGGGCTAAATAATGGGTTTTTTAAATGGGTTTTTTCAAAAAACCCATTGGGTCCAACCCAATTGGGTCCAATTCGGCCAACCCTGGTTTTACTGTATTATGTATATAGCTCTGTTGCTAACATATGCATCCAAATCTCTGAGGATTGTGATATAATAACGTATTAGAATTCTAGCTTTTATTTTTAATTGTCTTGAACTGTTTTGATTCATTTTTTTTCCTCTATTTTTTGCTTGAATAATGTTTCTTTATAGGTAACTAGCTTAAAAATGATTGAAGAAGCTCCAGATCCCAAGGAAGTGTCGGTTTGTGCCATAATTCTTTTTTTTTCTTTTCTGATTTTATGATGATTATTTAGTGTGTTTAACGATAACTGTATCTCAACAGTTGACACTAACAAGACACAAGCTATTATACAGCTAGAGGATTTTGTATTTTCCAGGGAGGAGGTTTTATTTCATTTGAAAAAGATTAAAGCAACTAAAGCTCCGGGACCAGATAATATTTATCCAAAAATTTTAGTTGAATGTGCAGAGGAATTAGTGGATGTTATTTTGAATATTTTCAATGCTTCTTATAACTCGGGGACGGTGCCAGAGGACTGGAAGCTGGCTAACATAACGCCCCTCTTCAAGAAGGGGTCTAAAGGTATTGCTGGGAATTATAGACCTGTAAGTTTGACTTCGGTGATTTGTAAGATTTTCGAAACTTTGATCAAAATTAAGATCATGATGTTCTTAGAGACTAATAGTCTGTTGACTAGTTTGCAGTATGGTTTCAGGAAAGGTAAATCCTGTACTACTAATTTATTGCATTTCTACGACAAGGTTACCTCAGCTTTAGATAACAAAAAATGTGTGGATGTTGTTTATATTGATTTTCAAAAAGCTTTTGACAAGGTACCGCATGTTGCTCTTCTCAGCAAGTTAGCTGACATTGGAATAGGAGGAAAAACTTTACTTTGGGTTAGAAATTGGCTTACTGGTAGGAAGCAAAGAGTAGTTGTGAGAGGAAATCATTCTAATTGGAGTGATGTTTTAAGTGGGGTTCCTCAGGGATCAGTTTTAGGGCCTCTTTTGTTTATTATATTTATGAATGACATCAATGATAATATTTCTGGAAGCATGAATTGTTTTGCTGACGATGTAAAAGTTATGGGGATTGTCGAAAATGAAGAACAAGTAAAACAGCTGCAAGAGGATTTAGATCATATTACTAAGTGGGCAGATAAATGGGGTATGGCAGTTAATGTAGGGAAATGTCAAGTGCTACACTTAGGTCATGGAAATAAGCGTATGAGATATCGTTTACAGGGTTCAGTCATAAATCAGGCAGAAAATGTTATGGATCTGGGTGTCTTTATAAAACAGGACTTCAAGTTTAGTCAACAGTGCAGTATTGCTAGTAACAAAGCCAACAAAATGCTTGGGTTCATCAATAGATCTATTTCAAACAAATCTAAGAAAGTTCTTCTGCCTTTATATAGGAGTTTAGTAAGACCTCATTTGGAGTATGCTGTTCAGTTTTGGTCGCCTTATCTGAAGAAAGATATTTTTGTATTGGAAAGGGTTCAAAGAAGGGTAACTAAATTAGTAAGGGGACTCTCAGATTTAGATTATGATACCAGACTTAATAGGCTTAACATGTATAGCCTGGAGCAAAGGAGAGTCAGAGGGGACATGATTCAGTTATTTAAATTTATCAAAATGAAAGATGTAAATGGATTAAATTTTTGCGGGGAAAGCAGGACAAGGGGTCATTGTTTTAAGCTATTTAAATCTCAGGCTAACTTGGAAATCAGGAAAAACTACTACTTTAGCAGGGTCGTGGGCACTTGGAATAGCTTACCGGAAGAGGTGGTAATGAGCAAGGGAGTGGATAGCTTTAAGAGGGCCATTGATCTACATTGGGGACTAATTAATTGACTAGGACCAGCCTAGCTGGGCCCAGTGCCTGTTGCTGGTCGTCTCATTTGTATTTGTATTATGATTCTGAGTGATGATTTTTTCTGGTCTCATTTAATGCAATTAAAAATGCTTGGAAGTTAAACATCAGTCATTAATGACATTAAAAAAATAATGCTGGTATATTTTTTTAACTTCATTTCATACCTAACATTCTTATTTTTGCTTTGCTTTTATTCGTTGGCGGAACTAGACTTTTGCGCCAAGGGGGGCTAAGCCCCCACCAAAAAAAAAAAAAAAAAAAAAGCTTCAAAATTTATAGATGAAAAGAACAGTATTGTACAAAGTGAGAGAAGGGGATTGGGCGGTACCTCCCGCGAAAATGTTTTGAAATTGAACACTGAAAAGCAATTCTTAAATGGTGTCAAGAGAAGAAAATCGGGGAGGGGGATATTTGGGGCCCTCCTCGAGAAATTTCAAAATTGAAACCAAAGTTTGCAATTTCAGACAATTTTCGGCTATGTAACAAGAAAGTGGAGAAAATTTTTTTGGTATTGAAGGCAAAAGAGAGTAATTTTAGGCTGTACCTGGTAATCAAAGAAGAAAAGGGAAGAGTTTCACTCCAGATGTGTTGTTTGAAAAAAATCGAAACTGTAGTCATTTTTAGGTTATCTTTGAAACAAAAGTTTTTTCGTGGATGCTTGGAAATTGCTGAATTTTAAGCTATTTTTGGATATGTTAAGGGAATGAGGAAGAATCAGAGGTTCTCTCCGGGAATTTTAGACTTTGAAGTTTGATAAAAGGAATTTTAGTCTTTCTTTGGTGTTATAGGAATAGGATGTCTTACTTCACGAAAAGAGAAACCACTGGATGGCAACAGTAGAAGAAATATGGGGAGGGGAGTCAGGGCTCGCCCCCGAATTTGTTTTTGAAACTGAAATCATTTATTGAATATCTTAGGGAACAAAAAGGGCTTCATTCTTAGGAAGTTTTTCGAAGTTGAAGGCTATGAAGTGGAGTTTTAGGCTATCTTCTGAGACGTTAGGCAAGTAGAGAAGATTAGTAGCTATATCCTTCAAAAATTTATGGAATCTGAAGTCGTAAAGGCGCATTTTCAAGCTATCTTTGTGTCTAACATTAAGGAAATGGTGGCAGTTCGGGGACCCTCCAATTTGGAGAAAAGTTTTTTGAAATTGAAGTCCTAAAAAGGCAGTTTAGGCAGTTTTTTTTAATGATGTTAAAACAAGACTCCGAGTTCAGGGACAATTCTCAGAAGATATTTTGGTGATGAAGTTTCAAGAACAGAATTTTAAGCTTTAGATGCTATGGAAAAGGAAGGGTACTTACTATCTTTGGGAAATTTTTCGAAATTAAATTACTAATAATGCATTTTTAGGCAATGTTTGATGACGTTACGGGAAACGAGAGGGTTTGAAGGCTCTCCCCGCAAAAGTTCCAGCACTGTTAGCAACAATGAAGGTACAATAAGCATAAATTAAGAGAGAATGAGAGAAGAGGAAAAACCTAGTGGAATGTTCAATGCTAAGCAAAAAAAAAAAAAAAAAAAGTTTGGATTTTTATGAGTATTATTTTTGAAAAACAAAATGAATCAATTTCGGACATACACATGTAGAAAGAAGGCTTTAAACTGCATTCATGTACTTCTTTTTGAGGGGGCAAACAAGATTTTAGAAAGTACTTAGCCCCCTTAAGCCCCCCTTCAACTCTGCCCATGCTTTTATTTCTCATTTAGTTTCTTCATTGGCAAAGCTGAGTTAACTAATAACAGTGTATCATATAGGAGTCTGAAACCTGTGGCTCAATAGAATCATTCTTGTGGCTCTTGAGGTTTTTAATAATACAGTTAATATTCGTTATAACAACCTCTGCCGTCCAAACAAAAAAGGTCGCTATAGTGAGAGGTCACTATAACATATTTATAGAAGATATTGCATGTTTTTCAGTCATATTTAAAAATACTGGAAGAGGTTTTTAAAAAAATGTCTGATAATAATTAATACTACCGATAAATTATACATAACTTGAAAGAATGTATTTAACAAAACAAAATAACTGACAGTCATTAGGTATTTAATTCAGAGATCATGGTTTGATTCTGCTATGTTTGAGGTTGTTTCACAAAATATTAGTTTCTCCTCTTAGATATTGTAAACACTTTCTGCTCTTTCGACTTTTTGTTTAAAAAAATAATAGCTTCATAATGTCGATCTGGTTTATCATAATGACTCTCATTAATATTTTGAACCTTTCTTCTTCAAGTAACTTTTTTCAGTGAAAAAGTTTTTCTTTAGAAATATAAAATTGTAAAGGATTTGTTTGTGTGTTTTGGAATAGATAGTTTTGAAAATTGATATGTAACAACATTTTTGTCAATATAAAGGTAACAAAATTTTTGTCATTATATTCAAATGAACGATTTTGGTTGAAAGTTCTAATGGATGTTAAACTAACATTGTGCATCATGGTAAAACAAACGGGATTTTATAAACGGTCACTTTAATGGGAGGTTGTTCTAATGAGCGTTGACTGTATATTGAAAAATTAGCTGTACTATTGTGAATGCTAAACAAGTTTTATTTTTTCAGCGCTATCATCAGAATGCGCCTCTGATCTCATGCATGTGTTGTTAAACAAAATCAAAGTATCCAAAATCTTGTACTAAAGGTTAAGATTTAGAAAATTTTTTGGCTACCAGTGGCGAGTAGAAGTAAATTTATTTGTGTGTTATCACTCCTCTTTTCTAGTCGCTAACCACTATTTTGAAAACCATGAAAAGTAGCCAAACAACAAATGCTTTTAAATTAAATGAAGGTTACTGTGTACTAATTAATAGCATTAATATTTACCAATAACACCGGTAGGTTTGGGGAAAGTGGTGACATGTTTCACAGTAGATCACCATTGTATTATTTTTCTAAACATTACTGATGAAAGTACTGATGGCTTCTTAACAAATTTCCACATCTGGAAAAAAAGACTCTGAAACTCCAGATAGGTTGTCCCTTGTGTAGTATGATTACTAATTAGGTTTTCTTAATATGTTAAAGAATTTTCTTGGATTTGTATTTGTACTAATTTAAGTAAAGCATTTGTCTAATCTAATGGTGCTCAACCTATGGCCCATGGTCCGCATCTTTCTCGGGAAGCTGCTGCGTCTGGTCTGTTGTTTTGTTCAATGTTACAACTTGAAAAGCACGATTGGTTACAATGTCACAAATTTGTAGCCAAATATTCAGCAATTGGCTTCTGAAAATATGCATTTAATTGTGCACATTGATTAAAATCAAGTAATGATAACACTACTATTTGTTTGTAAATTTTCTTTCCTTTTCCGTATTTTCCCATGTTATTTAGAAAAGATGAAACATTTTGAAATTTTATATGTGCTCTAACCCGCAAGTTGCATTTTAATAAGAGTTGCGACCTTTGTGTAAAAAAAGTTTGGGCACCTCTCGTTTAATTCTTCCCGGCAAAGCAAAATGAACAGCTTCTTATTAGTACAATTCTGCCAAAATTTTTGCTGTAGTACAAATTTACACATAATTGTAAAATTAGGTTAACTTCTTGTGTAAGTCACAAAAAAATAAATATCTTCAAGTTTCTTTAAAATTTAGATTTTACAAACTTTAATATAAATTCATACTTGCCAACTCTACTGTTTTTAACGGGAGACTCCCGTTTTTTGCTTTCGTCTCCCGATTTCCCGTTTTTTACGATTTTATCCTGTTTTTGCAGTTTTTTCAGTCAATCATCGAAAAGTTTCACTTTCTTCTCAATAGATGGCTCCCTTTTCTTGTCTACCAATGCCAGGGAATAAGAATTTTTCCTATTAATTACTCATTTAGTAAAAATTAATTTTTTGGAAGCTTTCCACGTTACATGTTCAACGAAGCTTGTGTTTTGCCGAAAATTGCAGCAGATTTCAACCCTTTTGCGTCTTGAAAATATTTCAGTTATTTTCAAAGTTTGAAGTTGTTTTAACATGTGCTATCCTATACCTACTTGTTTTATATTTTATTTTCATTATATATTGATTTTTTTTTCCTTCAAATTTTACCAGATTTTAGTAATTAAATTTTTGTAGATCCTTTTTTGGTATGGGGAATGTACGAAACTTTAAGTAAATTCACTCTTTATTATCTGGTTTTTCCTTTGAAGTATATTTTTCTTGCTGCTACCAATTAGCTTACATCTGTAAAATATCCACATTTTACAAATTTAGTATTCATCTTATTTAAAAGCATAATTTAATGATTCTGTTGTTATGTCGCTGGTGAATCACCTATATACCTCTAGTGGAATCTCCTGTTTTTTTTTCTTTGAAGGTTGGCAAGTATGTAAATTCTATTTCCCAAAAAGAGCTGGTTTTGTTCTTAAGGAATTGTTCTAATATCAGTAGAATTAATTGATCCCATATAATTAAAACTAATCATAGTTTCAAAACTATTGGAATTTATGTCAAATAAGGATATTATAATACAGACTGGTCTGGGGGTTGAGGTACTTCCGCTTTACTTTTGACACTGTGTTAGTTACGGTTAAGTGTTTGTTATACACAGTTACCTAGAAGTCTTAAGAGTTATAAACACGGGCAGATTACCATCCATGGTGTAACACAAATGAATTCCATGACATCTTGATCAAGACTTGATCTTACAAATTCTTCGGGGATTCGGAGATGTTGTGCTGTGATGAATGCCTCAGAATTCAGCTGTGCTACCACATGGATGACATTCTACTGAAATTTATCACGCGTAAGATTTTAAGGTAACTGTATAACAAACATTTAACTATAACTAACGTAATGTTCCCCAAAGCAAAATACTTGACCGTGTTCAACAATGTAAAATCATTCAAGTAAAATTGTTCTACAAGTACTTCAAGCATTGCATACACAAGCAACCAACGTGACCTTTTCTGCAAATCGGTGGCCCTAAACCAAAAGAGTTTCATACTGGAGGGGTTTTTTTTCTTCCAGTTTTTAAAACTTTACTGTTAATATGCATTTCTGTAGAACTTAAACGGATTGGGTATCATCAAAAATATTTTATGCGCTTTCTCAAATGCATAGAAAGAGAATAGTTACAAAATTTTATAAAACTCCAAACTTAGGTGTCAAACCACATTTTTTTTTTGGGGGGGGGGGATATTTTTACATGGGGGCATGGAGCAATTAAAATAATGTTAATAAGTAAATATATTACTAATATAGTAAATAAAATGAGTCAAGTTAGGGTAGCATATAATAAAACACTTAAAAACGTTCTAAATAATTGAAATATTTTCAGGATGCAAAAAGATTGAAATATCAAATGAGGCACGCATCTTTCGGCAATGGACGTGTTTCAATGTTGGCATGTTTCCAAAACACACATTTATGGAGAAAATTGCAGTGGTGAAGATGATTGGGAAAAATAAGGAAAAGGGGAACCAAAAACGCTAGAAAAATCTTTTCAGATTTAGAATATGAAATTTTTGCAAAAACTGCCAATTTTCTACAAATTTCTTCTAACTCAAGATATAATTTTGCATAAATTCTGCAGCTTTTCAAAGTTAATCTAAAGTTCCTGTAGATGACTTATCGAATTCAACATTTTTTGCAAGCTTTCTGCCAAATTATCTTAATTTCCAAGAATTTTAAATTAATTTAAAGAAAACTTCTGAATTTGTGCAAATTGTATCTGGAGTTGGAAGATATTTGCAGAAAATCTGCGGTTTCTGCAGAAATTTCACAAAAATCTGTAGAATGTATGCAGAAAATTTGTCTGAGTTTTCCTCTCACTTTTGAACAGAATTGTTCTGCAGCTCAGGCATCTGTTCTGTGACACCCTTGGCAAGTTTAATAGTATTCTGCTTTGGGGATAATGTTCAGGGCTCAAAACTAACAGAGGTCCACTGCTCTGAGACCACAAAAACATGCATCATGTCAGTAGAATATAAACTTTAGTGGTCCATTAGACCATTGAAATTTAATTCCGTTTTCCTTTTGAAAAATTTAAGCATCATAATTTTTTGAAACTGGAAAGAAAAATTGCACCATAATTAAAATGTTGCAGCTGAATTCCTTTTGTCATGTTAGTTAATTTTGTTTTTCATATTTCTCTTTTTTATTAAATTTTCCATTATTTAAAACCAGGACACCGGAATGGACCACTAAAACAGGGTGGCGACAGGAACTGTGAAAAAAAGTTCCCTGAATTTTCCCTGATTTCCCTGATTAAGTTCACTAAATTTCCCTGATTTACGTTACTAATGATAATGGTTTCTTTTCTTTGCTCTACTTGAAATCTATTGTATGTTTGTATAAAATGTAGTATTTTAAACGTTTTAAGTTGTGTAAAGTTGTTGAACTAAAGATATATTTTTAAAAAAAATGCTACTTTTTTAACAAATTGGTTAAAAAAAAAAAGCATATCAAGTCAATTTTTTTAAAATAAAAAATACAAAACAGTACATTACATTTTTCTACATGGAAAAATTTTAGAAAATTTAAAAAAAAAAAATTAAAAAAAACTCTTTATTTCCAGAAACCACTTAGCATAAGAATTTTAAGAAACTATTAAAATCACTCTTAAAAACATATACATATCTATAGTAGAACTAAAAAGTAATTGAAATTATTTTGAACTAAATTTTCAAACAGCATAATAATTGTTGCAAGAATAACAAGTAATAGTGAAAGAAAAGAAGTAATGTAGTTATTCTTAAATAACTAAATGACATATTTATGCAAAACACATGACACCTTTTGACATCCATGCATAGGTAGCTTTTCTCTAATCAAGAACATAAGTTTTAATGAATAAATAAGCATTTTAACAATAAAAAAATAAAGATATTTACTTAAGTACACAAGTTAACTCTATTTTAAATGATTTTAGTATGTAAGGAAAAAAATCTTAGATTGCTTTTGTAACAAACAACTTTGAAATGCAAGAAAAAAAAAAAAAACAGCAATTAGTTAATTTCAAAATACATAAATAAGAATACAACTTGGTTATAAAATAAAAGAATCATTTAAGTCTGAAGAAAAGAAAACCTTTATAATCTGCAGCGACAGCAAAAAACAAAGTTTTTTTGATTGAAAGTTCAATTTTAGCAATTAAATTAAAAACGCGAAGAAGTAATAACTTTTAATCTTTTACAGTATTAATTCAAAAACCAAAGATTTCTTCTTGAAATTGTGATTAAAGTACACTAATCACTTGGAGACAATGGAATAAAGGCAAAGGAGCTAATGAAGGTTTCCTCTTTGCTTGTATGGTTGTTTATTTTACGTCTCATTGAGATTCAAGGAAATTTCAAGCAAGGTAAAATAAACAGCCTAACAGAAACAATCTCAGGAAGTTCATCCTGTGGTTATTAATTAAGATTCAATATTTTTACGTTGAGGAAAAAAGATGCACAAATATGCGGCAGTGTATAATCGTACCTCATTTATTTCACTTTTTTTTTGAACAGATAATTGGCGGAAAATGCGTTGGGAATTGGGATACTTAATTTTGTAAAGCAAAAAAAAAAAAAAAATTTCTTAATAAAATCAATTTTCCCTGATATGTTGTTATTTTTTCGAAATTCCCTGATATTTCCCTGATTTTTCCCTGATTAATAAAGTTCCCTGACTTTTCCCTGATCTCCCTGATTTCCGTAATCTGTCGCCACCCTGTAAAAGTGTGTGCAGACCAGTAAAATGTTGTAGTTACTGGTCCAATGGACTTGTGACTTACTTTTTAAAGTTTCTACTTGTGATGTTAGAATTAAGGTGGCAGTATGCCGGTTTTTAGAAAATTCTGTACATAAAATACAGTAACAATCTTATCTGTAGCATGTCAAATCAAAGTGGTCATACTGAATCATAATACAAAAATCTACAAATTTTAATGTTCTTTCTTCATTTCTTGACTATTTTTATGTGATAATAGGGGCATCCATTTTTAATCTTTAAATCTATTACATAATTTTGGTTTTAGAATTTTTACTTCAAGCAGTTGAAAACTCTCAAATTAGCAAAAGCGAATGAAGTTGTGCCCCAAGAATGTGTCAATATTATAGCTGCATCTAGCAAGTATGGATTGCTCTTTGTTGGAATTCAAAATGGTATGAAGTGCTTTTAATTATAAATAATCATTGTGACACCTTTGAAATCTATTAATATTTATTGTTTTCTTAACAAAAATCTACTTTTATTTTTAGCTAAAAGAAAAAACGAGAAAGAATCGTAGCATTTAAAAAATTTGTTCCCTAATGTAGTTTTTCAAGCCATTCTTAGTGTGCTTTCATTGTTCATTTCCCCTGGTCTATTCAAGATGTTGTCATTTTGAAAAACTGCATTATTCAAATATTTGCTATATACCCCCCCCCCCCCCTTTTTTAAATTTACGAATCAAAGTAAGAAGTTTTTCATGAGATCCTTAAAATTAAAAACAATAATATTAATAACTATAAAAATATCTAGAAAACAGAGGCGGCTCGTCGCTATGGGCAGGGTGGGCCGGGCCCACCCAGAAAAATTGTATTTAATAAAATACATTTCTAACAAAAATATTGTTTTGTGTTTCAGTTTAAAAAAATAAAAAGTAAGGCGACTAACAGATTTCAAACATTTAGCCCCCCCTTCCCCCGTATATCTCTAAACATTACCAGAAAGTTTTTAAATCCCATTAATTTTAGCTCTGTGCACAGCTTTGAGAGCTGCGGGCTCGCTCGAAGCTGCCCCCGAAACTAAGGGCCAACCCTCTGACCTTAGCCAATTGCAATGACTGAATCAGAAGACAAGAAATGGCGGGTGATAACACCCGAAGGAATTCATTGCAACCAGGGGCGTAGCTAGGGGGAGGGGAGGGTTGGGGACAACCCTCCCCCCCCCAGGGGCGGCATTTCAACATTTCATTTTGGGGGTCGAGTTTTTTAAACATGAATTTTCTCAATATGGAATAAAATACCAGTACATTTTTTTAAATAAGGTGATTAAAGAAATTCAAATTTTAATTTCCACGCTTTTAATTTATTTTATAGTAAACTGTAACGGAAAAGATCTTGATACTGCCGTTTCTAAAGTAAATTTTTAATGTTCGATTTTTGGAATCCAGAAAAAAAAAGGAAATCTTGGTACTATATTCCGTCAATGTCCAGTGGCATGCTCTTGGCAGTATAGCTGAAGATGAAAGTCTTGCTTGTCCCATCATGCACCAAAAAAAAAAAAAAAAAATCTCTAACCTTCTGAGACACGAAAATGATCTTTCACAGTTAGCTGAGTTGATTGGAATTGGTGAAAAATAATTGAAGCTACAAAGTTATGTTAGAAAATGCATCTTTAAAAATTTTCTCTTAAAAAAACCACGCAAGTTTAAAATTTGTGCTCTAGTCTTCATTTTTCATCATTGAAGTAAACTGGCTCTTCACAAAACAATTCTTTTTACTTCGTTCAACAACTTTTACATGTAACTGAAATATTTTATTTATCTTGTTCAATAACCTGCACATATAATATTGAACTTAGAATTATCACTAAATCTTGTGTTAATTTCATTAGAAACTGAATGAATCTATTATTTGATACAAAATATTGAGCCAAACATAGGACTTTGCATCATCATGTGAATTTTTGTCACTTTTTTTAAATATTTTTTAAAATGGGTCTAACAATTCCAAATTAACAAGAAACTCTTATAATAGGAGCTCAATCAAGAGTTCTAGCTTTATCTTTTGAATACCATTTTGTACCTCTCAGTTAAAGAAATACAAAAGTAAACCCAACAAAAGTACTTGTTGATGCACGAATTTTTTTCAAAAATAGCGGATCTTTTGTAAGAAGTTTCCATGAAAGTATACAATGTATTGAATTGCTTAAATATGCCTCTTAACAGAAGGAATCAATGTTCACTCACTAACTGAACGTACATTTTAAATATAATAGCAACAATGAACTCAAAATACCAAGGAACTTCTCGTAAAAATCGGGCCAGTCACACCTGTGCACAGCCCTTTCACATTAGAAGCAGAAGCATCGTCTTAACTCTGAACTTAAAAGTATGAGGCATTTAACCCATATGAGGAAATTTCTTCTTCAGTTGAAACAAACTTATTCTCCATCTGTTTTTTATTCTGGAAGTTCTGAAAATGATTCATGAATTTCTAAGTTATTACCCTAAATAGTTAAAAACAGTTGCTCGTGTCTGGACAGGTCTCGAATTTCATCAACTTTTACTAAAGATCGTCTGCAGATTTTTTTTTTTAAATTATTGCATATGATCACTGATTTGCGCGTTATGTGAATTAAATTTCCCGATTTCTTAATATTTTGCGCAAAATATTTGGGGGTGCAACCGCCTATCTTGCTCCCCCTATTTGCCGCCCCTGCCCCCCCCCCCCCGAAATGTTTGTCTCAAAAAAAAAGGAGAGAGAGTGAAAGAAAGAAAAGAGAAGAGAAAGAAAGGGGAAGAGAAAAAAAAGATAAGAAATAAAAAAGAGAAGAGAGAAAAAAGAGAGGAAAAAGAAAACAAAAATCAAAAAGACTTTTTTCTGAATAACAATGGTCAAAAATTTACTTCGCTCCCCCCCCCCCAGTACCATTGAAAATCAGCTCCATGAGTGACCCTCAAGCGTAAAGACGCCTCACTCCTCACTCTGCTGCGACATTTTTTTGATAATTGAGTGAAATTTCACTCTTTGCTTTAGAAAGGAGATTGATTTGTTAAATCCACCAATATGTAGCCTTTTTTTGTCATAGATTCTGCAAATTGATAAATATGTTTAATTTTATGAGCGGCACAGTGGGAATATTACATACAGTTGAATCTGTATGTTTCGAATTTCACAGGAAGGATACAAATCAAGATAAAGAGGTTTTAAGATACGGGGGCTTTAAGAAACTTTATAGAAATTTGGAATATGATGGTGAAAATTTGAAATCGATACTAAAGTCAATATTGGGCTCATGATCAAAATTCCTCTGTATTAGTTTTGTTAGGTCTTTATTCTATTATTACATTATAAAGTGATTTATTGCGAGTTTAAGGAATCATTTTGACAGTAAAACAAACTTTAAGCATATCTTTTTCAGGAAAAAGTCTTTTATTGCTTTTTGGTGCCTGATTTTTCTTTTTTTCTTTTTCTTTTTTTTGATTAATTATTTATCCCCTTGAGGTTAGCAATTGCTGCAAATCTAACCTGGCCAATATTCTAGGATTTTCCTCTTTTCTTTACTTGAAAAAATCTTAAACTTTCTTTTCACTCCTATCATCTCGGTTTTCTATAAGGAATCATAATTTTTGGAAAGAGAGCGACCAAAAAACAGTACTAAACCAGATAACAGAGCAAAATGGCTTTTAACTTGAATAACCTTTAACCATGAACTTGAAATACTCATCCATAATGCAACTAATACTCAACCTGTGAATTTCACCCCTTTACTCTTCTTCCAACAAATTGCTCGAAATGATTGTCCTTTTGTTCATCTTCCTAGAAAACCTATTCGTGGAACGCATTTCTCCCTGTTTTGCCCCCTCAGCCATTTCTGTTTCGAGTTGAAGAAAATGCTTTTGCTTGCTCCTTTAAAGATCATTGGGCTTGAAATCCGAAAATGATAGCATAGCTGGAATTCGAGACATAAGGTTTTTGTTGGCGTTGTGCTGTCATAGTCCAAACGACCTTTGCTAACCAGAGTATCCACTGCAATCACATCGATTTGTCGAAAATGTCAGCCAGTATGTACTGCATATTCTTTTAAAAACGTGCGATCTGAACTATTTAAAATAGTATATTCTAAGTGAACGTTGTTGTATAATGAAACGAGCAAAACCGATAACAAGCTTTTTAAAACCCAAAGAAAAAAATTTAAATGACGAAAATGGTTGCTCTAAAAAGAGAAAGTTAACGTCGCCTGAAGAAAACGAAGTACAGTCTGCTGAAAAAGCATTAATCCCATCAAACTCTTCTGAAGGAAATTTTATTTTAATTTAAAAGAAAAACTGCATAGCATTACAGGAATAAAATACTTAAAAAGGAAATGAATCTAGACCAGGGCCGGATTTTGAAGTGTGGAGGCCCCGGCACAACGAAGGAGTGGAGGCCTCTAATAAGGGTTCGAAAAGATCATCAAATTTCGAAAATATCCGATACTTTGATATATATCCGAATATTTTGATAGATATGTATATATCTGATATTTTCGACCAGTAAAAGTTAGGATATTTTGTAAAAAATTTATTGTGGGGGCCCCTTTGTTGTGGAAGCCCCGGGGCAATAGCCCCGCCTGCCCTCCCCTAAATCCGGCCCTGATCTAGACTGTTCTGTACTATTTCTGTTACCTTGGTTCGCATTAAAAAGTAGAAAACAAACAAAACTTCTGTTTATAACACTCGAAAATTGCTGTTACTCTCTCAAATAGATATTTATGTAAATCTTAAAGCAGCTAATAAAATTTAAAATAAAAACTTGAGAGGAGAACAGATGGTATGCAGCTTTGTGCAAATAACTTTCTACCGCCTATATTTCTTCCCTTTTTTTAATTCAAATTTTATTAACTGCTTTAGAATTAGCATAAATGTAAATACATATAAAAAGCAACACATAAATATAACGATATGAAAAGCAATTTCATTTTTTGCAGGTTATAATCAAGAAGTCTTTTTCTATTTTATTTCATGCTTTTAGTGCGAACCAAGTAAGTAAAAAAACTCTGACCACCGATGAGATTGAAAGTTAAACATGCAGTTTACAGGCGGAAATGGATGCATCTATTAGCTTTCAGGGATGCCAGCTTTTGTAGATGTGTGTTGGCCTCTAAATTAAGCAGTTACACTGAAATGAACGGAACACGCTCATCAAATATTTGATTTTCCCCCTGATTTGGATAGACTGGCTCCGACTACACCCGTTGCTAGAAAGTTTCACTTTAAATTAAATGGAGGAAAAGAAAAAAAAGTTAAATTTTGCAAAACATTAAAAAATAATAATAATAATAAAAATTATTTGCTTTTGTTTTGTTTGACACAAGTATCGAACTTGGAGCACCCCATTCCAAAGTATGTAAGATTCACCTCCCTCTTATTATTTTTTTAATGCTAAAAAAAGTTTACACACACACACACATATATTATCTATCTATCTATCTATCTATCTATCTATATATATATATATATATATATATATATATATAATAATAAAAGAAGTAACCCCCCCCCCCCCCCCGAAAGTCGGGTCTAGCTACACCTCTGATTGCAACTCAAGGGTGGGCAAATTTCGCCGAGCCTGAACAAAATCATAGTTGTCTTATACCAACCAAAAGCAATAGCGGTTTGGAGAGAAGAATAGAGGTCAGCGGGGAAGAGTCTAGCAAAGCGTGTAAAAGAACAGAGAATCGGCTGCCCCCTGCCCATGTGTCAGGGGAAAACCTTTTATCATACCGTTAGCTTCTGTTTTTTTTTTTTTTTTTTGTCTTAATTTTTTCCTCTTCAACAGCCAGTTTCATGAGATACCATGCGTTTGTTTTACAACGCAAACATAATTTTTTTAGTAATTTGTTTGCTTTTGGAGTTAGATATGCTTATTCTCAAATATTTGTGTAATGACTCTCTTTTCAAGTAGTAGAGCAGCCCTAGTCTGACGCACTGACAGAAAAAAAGACTGGTTCTGTCAGATTTTTTGGTCATCCACGCAGAAAATAAAAGAAAAGAAAGAAAACTCCATAATACCTAATGATAATATTATCCAACACTTCATCTTTTACGTCAGTTTTGAGATTGATTTTCGTAAATTTCTATGATTTCTCAGCAGCTTTTATTTTTACTTATGTCCATTTTTTTTTTACCATAATTACTTCTTGTCTTAACATTTAAATATTTGTGTAACAGTTATTTAATAGAGTTTTATTTATATGTTTACTTATTTATTTATTATTATTATTACTTTGTAAAAAAAGAAAGGGGAAAAAACTTCAGCCGTTCGTAAATTTTTTTCACTAGTTTTTTCCCGAACATTTTTTTTTACAAGTTAAAAAAAAGAAACATCATAGGTCCACATGAATTTTTTTGAAAAGCTTTTGCAGGCCCACATGTCAAAAAAAAATTGAGTGACACTGCAGTGAAGTGTTTCCATTTTGGTGAATTCTGTTTGAATTTAATCTCATTTGGTTCAATGTTGTGCTAATACATTATAAAAAGTATTGCATGAACGCCATCAACTTTATCATTCTGCCGGATGTGACATTATAAATGCTTGGAGAAGTGATAAGAATTCTTGAATTGTAAATTCCAAATTTTTTTAGCATACCTTGATTTCATTTATTGGTTCAAAGAGATGCTACCCCCCCCCCCCCTCACCCAATATGAATAAAATAATCTGAGCCATGACTCCCCTCCCCCCTCTTGGTGAGTATCCCTGCAACTAATATTATCATATTCAAAGTAATTTTAATGTAAGAAGAAACACTCAGATGTTAAATTTAAATTTTGTTCCTTTGCTATTTCTCTTAAATCTTATAACACATTACATTAACCTCATCCTCACTGCTGCAAATTCACTTCAAGTAGTAACCAAAAAAACCAAAACTTATAATATTCAACTTTCATAAATATATAAAATCGATTAACTGCTTCTTAAAAAAATATGCATCTTAAAAATATAAATAATTTTCAAAAATTATTATCAGTTTGCAAATTGTTAAAAAGGAGCTAAAAAAAACTTCAGTGCATTTATATAATCGAATAAAAGATAGAGAATGCGATTACTATTATTTATAAGAATGAAGCATTCAGAAATATGTCATCTGTTGTGGAATTATTGAAGTTCTTCATATCAAATGATTTTCATGGCACATTTTTAGAAAAGCTCTCCAGAAAACTTTGAACATTCCAGTTACAACTGCGTAATCAGAGAGATGTTTTAGTACGCTCTGTCTAAAGAATCAAAGCATATTTAAGGAACACTATGGGCTAGGATCGTCTTTAATGCATTGGCAGTTTGTTCAGTTCACCGAAATTTTATTGTAGACACTCACAATTTCAACAACCGAGTGATTGATCTTTTTGCCACTCAAAAGGAAAGGCGTGCTCATTTACTTTTTAAATAGCAGACTTTGTAAAAGTTGCTTCCATATTAAGGTAAATGACTTGTTAAGGGCAACAAATCAGTAATAAGCAGGTTTGTCTTGTATTGTCAATTTATCAAATTTGGTCTCCATATTCCAGGAACAAAATCGGGGAATTCTCAAAATAGCATCTATCAAGAACACATTTTTTCCAAACATGAGTTTTTACCTACAGTGTTTTTATAATGTAGTGCTTCTCAGTCACCAACAGTGAATTTTATTTGCATTTAAGTTTTTGAATGATTTTTTTCTCAAAGAAATTACATTGCTGTTTTTCATCAGATCGCAGTTCTATGGTATGTGTACTTAGCTTTTTTTTTTTTTCCTATCATATAGGTATAATTTTGCCATTAATTAAAATATTTAAGATCCTTTCAAGCTAATGTGCCCATAACTAGTCAATTAAATATTTTTGTTAAGGGTATATATGACAGTAATTAATTTTTCGGCCACTCTACTCAAAATTATTATTTAATAATGACGATAAAACATAAGTTAAATTTGAAAGTCAATAAGTAAAAAATGCAGCAATAGAAATATTCTGTTTATTTCTTTTATTTTATTTACTTGTTTTTGTTGTTGTTGTTCAGACGGACCTTTTAGATGCGATTTGTCAGTTATCCATGTTTTAATTTTAAGGTTGCTTGAATTGTTAAGTCAAGATGCTTTTACATTTTTAATGAAAGTAATTGTCTTAATATTGTTGAATACCTTTTTATGTCTTTCCTGAAAATAATTTAATTCACCTAGCAAGACCATTTTTTTACGGGTGTGTTTTTAGTGGTAAGGGGTCTTTCTCTTTTTGAGAGTCTGGTTCCTTAATGTTTGAGGGGGTGTGCCCCCTCACCCTCTTGGAGGGAGGGGGATGGCACATTTGATGAGATGAATATTTTTATTACTACAGATTATTATTATTGCTACTGTTAATATTATTATCAATTTGATCGGTTAGGGGAAGCTGAATGTTTCATTTAAAATATACAGGGTGTTCCGTTTTAACCAGCAAGAAAAGCAATTAAGTTATCATTCATAAGCAAATAAGTTTCATAATAGAACATTATCCTGCACTTAGTAGTTTGCATAGCAGCTACATTTTAAAGGATAATCTGGTACTATTTTCTTTATACTATGAATATTATTTTTCTTTTTAAAGCTTTGAACTAAAGTGCAAAATTGAGAAATTTAATATGCCAAGGAACAGTGATGCTTGCAATGCAGAAACATATTTTTAACTACACTACTTGTAGTTTACCTCTGAAAAGATATGCAGTTTATAGGAAATCATATTAAATAGATAGGCGGTTTACAGGTATTCTACTTTAATAATAAAATAATATATTTATGCACTGAAATTTCTGAATCGTGTTTTAAATTAGCTCCTGTTGGTAATTCATTTTTACGAGCTTTGTACTATTCCTGTGTTTTAAATTTTTTCATTACCAATAAACTGTTCATTTATGTGGGATAAGTTTTAAACAAAACAACTTTAAAAATTGTACAAATGTCTATAAGAATTACAGAGATACGTATCCTTACAACCACAAAATGCATCTGCAATTTTTTTTTTGAGTATCGAGCAATCTTACTGCAAATTGTTTCAGCTTTGAAACTATAAACTAATGAAATATGAAGACAGTATTTTATTGTATAATGAACCCTAGTCTTTATTTTGCAGGATTTAAAATTTTAAAGTTTGAAAATATTTTGGATGTGGATGAAGATAAAGAAAATCGACGCATAGAAGAGAACTACTTCAGCTATGTCGTGCCATCTCAAACTCCATCATTATTGGCTCTTAGTTCAGATGAAAAAACTCTGGCAGTGCTTGTATCTAACAACCTGTCACTTGTAGCTAACATGTATGACATCGCAGCTTTTGCTGATTTGGTATGCATTTTTGCATGTACAGTAAATTTTTTAGTGACTAAATATGACTTGGACAATCAGAAAGCCAACCAAGACAAATATTGTACCAAATATTTACTTAAAGTTCTTTAATGCAATGTGTAAATCAAAACAAAATACACCTAATATCTTTAAAAAAAATATTTGTGGGTGGGGGTGCGCACAAGAGGGGGGGGGGAGATCCGTGGCTTAGACTGCACCATTAAAATTTTTATGGGATGCTTTAAGCAGTGTTGGGTTTTTTCCTGGGAAAAACTGGTTTATTCTGGAACACGGAAAAAACTTCATTTTTGCCAGTAAAAACCGTAAACCTAGAAAATACTGTTAGTCCCTTTTCATTTGCTGGTAGACAGTCATTTATTATAGCCTCCACATATCTTACATTATAATTTACTATGATACATTATTTTGTATAAACATATTAGGTACATATTATCAAACAACCATGGAACCGTTGGAAAAGTAATAAGATGCCAGCTATGTCATAAGTTTCATGTGTATGTAGAAAAAATAGTTTTAACAGCAGGAGGAAAGGAGAGAGGAATTTTGCGCTATTATAAACTTAAGTTGAAAATTCCACTAAATTTTTAAAGTTTTTCCATAGCTATTAACTTAACAAACATTAAAATAATTCAATTGTATTGAATGTTTATTATATCACTGTTGATCAGTCTTGTAACTGCACTGTATGTACATGCACATGGGGGGGGGGGGGGGTCGAAAAACAATTTTTTTCCCTAATCAATTTCTAATAGAGCGAAAAACTTGCCCATTAGCATCCTAATAACGAATAAAAATATCAAAAAATTTATTAAAAAGATTTGAAATTGCGCAAGAGCCCTCAAGTTGAGAAAAATAGAAAAAAATTGACAATTTTTAAAGACGTGTATTTTTTTCAAAAAAAAAATATTCTTCATTACTAATAGTAGAAAAAATACTTTGCATTTAACGAAATGTATAGGAAAAACTTGGGGGCATTTGTTGATCATTTGAATTTGCGCAGAAAACCTTAAAATACCATTTTTAAGGTAAAAGTCGTATTAAAAATTCTTAATCTGACATAAAACTATAAAAATATATTATTAAACATCTGTTTTAATGTTTTTAATGCATGATGAAATGACTGAGGACTCACCAGGTGCAAGCCCGTCATTTCAAATTTTTCCAAGGGGGAGGGGGATCAAAGGGGCAAATTCAATGGAAGTTTCAATGGAAAACAGTAAAACGCACGCCCCACCCAAATGTAAATACATATATATCTCAAAGCCGTGGTGTGACTGGGAGAGGGGGGGACAATGAACCACTCCCTGACGTTCCAAATGACGGGCCTAATCACGTGGCGGTGGCAGCAAATCGAGTCCCGCTCACCACCCTACCCAATCAACCAATTTGGATGTCATTGGTTATGCTGAAATTCTATAAATTCTGAATTTGTATCAAATGTTCTTGATCTAATTGTTATTTACTATGAAAACCTTCTCAGTTTTCACAATTGCGACATTTTCCTTCATCCTCTGTCACAAGTTTAGCTCACCTCTCTACCGATTGAGTGTGGTATCAAATATTCAAGTTATGGCAGGGCTTTGGCTTTCAATAAATAATAAACATTCGTTTCAACACTTTACCTATTTCTATATTATGTTAAAATGACCAGGGCTCACCACGTGGATTTAGCAGCAAGTGGTGTTCCCCCCCCCCCACACTCACAAACAACCTACCCAACCAACCAACCAGTTTGTATGTGATTTTTCTGTTTAAATTAAGGACTTGACTAAGTATCAAATTTTTCATCAAAGATCTTCATCTGATAGTTATTTACTTAATAAAACCACCTGGGTCTTCATGCCCGCAAACTTTTCTGCCAGCCTCTGTCACAAGTTTTATACATCTCTCTACTGACTGAGTATGGCACGGAAATTTCACATTCTCGTTGAAATTTCCGTACCCCAAGCACAGAAATTTCAATAAGTGATCCAAAATTTGCTGTTAAGAAACCCAGACTCCTCAGTTAGTCCCAACGGTTAATTGTGCTGACTAGGGGTTAGGACTTTAATGTTCTCCAAATTAGTCCAACAAGCGTGATGCAGATACTGGAAAAATTATAGTAAAGACTTACACTCCTGTTGGTTTATTGAGATGCATTACATCGTGAAAGACGGTCCGAAGCATATACCAAAGGTCATTCAAACAACAAGACACTTACCAAATAACATTAAAAGAAATACTTGACCCGGTCACTCATAGAGACTCACTCTCTTGTTATCCATAGAATATGATGTGGCGATGATATTGGACTACACACAGCACATTCGAGAATAAGGCTACAGGAGAATACTGAAAGCTTGAAATGAGTAGTCAGGATTCTTCAAGCTTTCATTAATTAATTTTCAAGCCGCAGATTCCTGAACTTATTGATCGGCTCAAATGTAAGCTGATACCACTACCATTGTTGTCAGATATGGCAAAAGAAGACTTTGAACTTCATTGAAAGTCAAAGCCTTGCCATAGCTTGAATATTTGATAGCACATGCAAACTGTAAAGAAATGTGCAAAACTTGTAACAGAGGCTGCAAGAAACTGATGCAAGCACGAAAACCCAGAAGGCTTTCATAGTAAATAGCAATAAGATCAAGAACATTAGATACGAAGTCAGATTTTAAAGAACTGCAGCGTAATGACTCACATCCAAATTGGTTGATTGGGTAGAGTGGTGAGCTGGACTCGGACTTTCTGCCACCAGTACCTGATTTGGCTTGTTATTTAGGGGTTAAGGGAGTGGTTCGTTGTCCTCCCTCACCACAGCTCTGAAAGATAAATAAATTTACATTTGTGTGGGCGTGTGTTTTGCTGTTTTCCGCCGAAACTTCCATTGAATTTGCACCCTTTGACCCCCTCCCCCTGGAAAATTGAAATGGCGGGCCTGCACCGTAGTGAGTCCTGAGTCATTTCAGTGTAAGAGAAATGTATTTAAAACATTAAAGCGGATGTTAAAAAATATATTTTTATAGCTTTATGTCAGCTTAAGAATTTTTGAAATAATATGACTTTTACTTAAAAATGGTATTTTAAGGCTTTCTGTGCGAATTCAAATGATCAACAACGTGTCCTCAAGTTTTTTATGTTCAATTCGGGAACTACAAAGTGTATTTTTTATACAATTAGAAATGAAAAAATTATTTTTTGAAAACAATAGTTTGCCTTTAAAAATTGCCAATTTTTTCTCAACTTGAGGGCTTTTGCGAGATTTCAAAAATTGTTTATAATTTTTTAATTATTTTACCTGTTATTAGGACGCCAATGCGCAAGTTTTCCATGCTATTAAAAATTGATTAGAAAATAAAAGTATTTTTCGACCCATCCCTAATGCACACATACAAACCTTAATTTTGCTATAGATTGTTATGAGGATACCAAGATTTAGATTGGTAAACTCATGTTTTTCTTTTGCTTAAAAAATTTAGCTTAGAAGGGGAAAAAAAGAATTTATTGCATTTTATTGTGTGAATGAGTTAAAAGATTATATTTAAAAAAAAATTAATTATTTAAACAAAATTACAGAAAAAATAAATATATTTTAAGCAAAAGAAGATTTGAAACGATGTGAGAAATATTTATTATTCGTTTATATAATGATTAGAAGAAATGAAGTCATAAGAACAATTTTTGTTTTTTGCCCATTTTGCACATCTAGTACAACACTGCCACATCTGCAAAAATTACTTTTCAAGAAAAATCAATTTAAATGTAATGTGCTTTGCTTAAATTCTCATAGTAATACATTGACGCAGCTCAAAAATAAGGTTAATTTTTTGTTTTTTGTTTGAGGCTGTCTTGCATTTTAATAGAACTAATAAAAATGCGCCAGGACAGTATATGTATATAACTCAAACTCAACAATTCATGACTTGTGTTGGTGCTATATTAGGTGTGCGATTTACTCTTTACTTCAACACAAAAGGTTTTTAGAGCTATTTTTTTTAATGATCATATCATTGGCATGTAAAAATCTACTAAAATCACTTTAAAATTCACATTTTATCATCTTCAAGTAAAAAACTGCTGCCTTTTTATTTAGATCCCCCTCAGTGTGTAACCCATTTATTGGGGGGGGGGGGGCTTAAGTTCAAGTGCTGTTGAAAATTAAGTAATAACTTGTAAGTAATGATTGCTGTCACTGTCTTATCCCTTTTTGGGGGGGAACTCATTTTAGGGGATATTCCATGGCATTTGGGTGTGGGGTGCATCACTCTTGAACTGGATGGGCACTGTGTGTTTGTGGTTGTACTGTACGAGCGGGGTAGTGTAAAAAGTAGTATGTTCCCAAATTAACCATACATTGAACCAGGAGTAGTAAACTGAGGCAAATCCTGCTGTCATCTATTTATTAGTAGTAAACATAATTATAGGATTATCAAAAATTATATTTTAGCAAAATCAAATAGTAAACTCTTTTTCTTTTTTTTATGTGTGCTGAATTACAATACAAAATATGCATGATATAAAAAGGATGAATTCACTTGTTAAAATTGAATACAGTAGGCGCTGCATAAATTGGTCACTTAGGAACAAAGATAGTTTGATAACAATAACGGATTGATAGCAATAACCGAATAGAATCCAGGACACACAAAATGATGTTTTTTTTTTTTTTTCAATTCAGAAGCATTGATTTTTACAACTGGAAAATAAAATTACAATTACTCAACTGAAAGCAGTTTTAAATTATAAATTACTAAATTATTAAAATGGAATAACTCTTTTTTCCATCGAGTGAACCATCCGCCCATTGCTGCAGAGTCGTTTTTGCTTGTTTTAAAAGCAAGATTTTCTGTTTTTTGTCGCATTAATAATTAAATTGTCAAAGTGTTTTAAAATGTCAATTTTTTCCTTGACAGTTAAATCATTGCGCTTTTTCTCCATTTCTAAAATGTTTGACCGTTTAGAGTGAAGATTTTTGTGTAACTAAGCATGGAGAAAATTCTTCTACTTTACTGATAAAATGGGAACTTTTTTTTTCCCTGCAAGCTACTTGTCATTATTTGCCTTTGTGATTCTGATAACATTAACCATGATCACATTAAGCAGCATCTACTGTGTTTTATATTGTTTTTATTTTATTATTTTATTTATTTATTTTTACAGGATGAGACTCCAGAGCCTTTTTTGCAAGTTCCTCTATCTACTAATTCTGGAGCAACATTAAAAGAATTCATCTGGAATCCTGCAATTGATAGCATATATGCTTATTGTTTAAGTGATGGTAGTCTACATGTTCATGAATTAGATGGAATAAATTTGAAAGTTGTTGCAAGCTTACCCCAAGCTATTGCGACTGCAGGTTAGTTTTGTTCTCCATAGTGTTATTATGTTTAATGAAATTACTAAAGATATTACATTCACTCAGTAATAGAAATAAGCAGTTATTGAAAGATTGAAAAGCGATAGCTCTGTGCAAGGTAAATTGGATAAAAATGGAACAACGTTTAAAAGCACAGAAAGGATAAAAAGTTTATAAAAACGCAGACATGTTTCGGAGGCAATAGCCACCTTCCTCAATGCAAAATGTACAAATGGATGAATCAAGGTCAAGGGGAAGTTTAAATTGTGTAACCGGAAAAACATTGACGAATCAGCTATCAGCAATAGGGTGGTTCGAAAAAAACGTTTTTTCGAATTTGGTATCCGATTACCCCTCAAAAGTTGCAGTTTTGTACCCTGAATTCGGGAAAAATAATAAAAAAATTCTAAATTATCATCTATAGTTCGCGCATGTCGCCTAAAGTTACGAAAAAATCAATTTTTTTCAAAAATTTTCATAATGTTGAAAAAAAATTCTAATCATGTTTTTTTATCCAACACCAAAAAAACAACAGTATGTAACATATATTTGATTTTAAAAATGGTTTTATTGCTGTTTTAAAAAAATTTTGGTTCGCAAAAAAAGTTTTAAAATTGTAATAAATCGGTGAATTCGGACATTTTTGACTATATTTAAATCACATCGTTGTACCGAAATTAATAGTTAAAAGGTTTTAACTACACTTAAAAATGAAAGTGTGATCGATGCATGTATGTATATCTATAAAAGTCAAAAATAAACTAAATTATTCGCCAAGGCCGTGATCCACGCACTAAGCCACCGCGGCACGGCGCCTACTTGTCGCGACATGCAGCACACTGGCCGAGCTTGTGCTGACATGAAACCATACCGCACCCGTTCCTCACCTCACAGTCAGTCAGTCAGTCCTAAACAATCAACATGGCGTCTACCAAAACTTCTAAGCGTTTGAGTCTTTGTCCAATTCTTGGTAAGTCAAAACCTTTTAGTGAAAGTGTTTTACCCACACATAAAGATGTTTTGTTAGCATGCATTGAGGAAACATCAAATTCTGCGAAAAATGTACTTTTCCGAGATATCTCATTGTGTTGGTAATCAAATAGAAAAAATTTACAGTAAAGCTTCTATACCAACTGTAAGTCATCAACGTGTTGTAAAATTAATTAAAGATTTGCATGACAAGTATTTTACTTTGAAAAAATCATTCAATCGTGATAAACAAAAACCTAACTTTAAGAAAAAGCTTAACGAGTTTGTCAGTGAAGCCAATAACAAACTTTTTGACATTGCTTTCTGCAAATGTGTTATGCATTATACGTGTTCATGTGGTAATAGGCCAAACTCTTGTAATTGTAAAACAGTTATGGATTGTAGGTGTGATAAGGAAAAGAAAATCCCTGTTATTGAGAGAGAATTTATCTATGACCAACGAAATATGAGGTTAAGGTATATTGGTTCCTTGGACAGAGTAGAGACAAATAAGTTAATTAAAAGAGATCAACGATGACAAATCTGTAAGAAACCTAAAATTGATGAACCTGATGTTAATGCCAGTAAAACAGATATTACAATTGAACCTTTACATGACATTCTAATCGAGAATTGCGGAGATGACAGTGACAGTTTACCATCGACCTCTCAAATGCGAATTAAACTTCCTGCGACTGCATTGATGTGTGATAGATACGGGATATCAGATAGAGCCACTGCCGCTATCGCTTCAAGTGTTTTACAAGACATCGGCTTAATCAATGAAGGAGATTTATCACTTATCAAGAGCAAGATCAGACGTGAAAAACATAAAGTTCGAGAGTCCTTACAAACCGAAAATAACAGTGCTAAGATATATGGGGTATATTTTGATGGGAGGAAGGACAATGTCTATTTCCAAGAAAAAATTGGTAATAAAATGTATCGGAGACTGAAGAAGGAAGAG
Source organism: Uloborus diversus (assembly GCF_026930045.1). Classification (NCBI taxonomy): domain Eukaryota; kingdom Metazoa; phylum Arthropoda; class Arachnida; order Araneae; family Uloboridae; genus Uloborus; species Uloborus diversus. The sequence continues at coordinate 24,127,787 of NC_072736.1, read as the reverse complement.
CACATAAGTTTAGTACAAGAGCCTGGTGGAAAGTACATAGGCCATTTGACACCAGTAAGTGGCACAGGAAGCGAAATTGCATCAACCATTTTGAATTTTTTAGAAAGTAAGGAATTTGACCATAATGAGCTTGTTGCTGTTGGATGTGACGGCACAGCAACAAATACAGGTTGGAAAAACAGTGCAATACGTAATCTTGAGATTAAACTTGCACGCCCAGTGCAATGGTTCATATGCTTGCTTCATTTCAATGAACTGCCGCTGAGACATTTGTTTGAAAGTGTAGATGGTGAGACTTCAGGGCCAACAAGTTTCTCGGGAACAATTGGCAGACTTTTATTGAACTGTGAAAAAACGCCCGGTTGTTAATTTTGAAACAATCACTGGTGAAGATATAAACATAACAAAAACTGACTTGAGCAAGGACCAAAAGTACTTACTTGACATATATCAAGCAGTGAAGACAGGAGAGTGTCCTTCAGATCTTGCTGTGAAAGATCCTGGTCCTCTTAGTCATTCTAGGTGGTTGACATGTGCAAATAGGACACTAAGGCTATACATATCTGAAGTGACACCCTCTGAAGGACTTAAGATGCTTGTAGACTACATTATGAAAGTATACGCCCCAGTTTGGTTTGAAATCAAAAGGCATCCATCAGTGAAGTTTGGACCCAAGCACATCTTCAAAGCTATTCAGTCGTCACGTCAGCAACCCGATAGTGTAAAGCATATCATTGATCCTGTGATCCAGAGGAATGCTTTCTTTTGTCATTCGGAAAATATGTTAATATTAATGGCAGTAGACGAAAGAATCCATGTTCGGCAGTTAGCTTTTCGAAGGTTGCTAAAAGCTAGAAATCAAGAGCCCAAAGGGAAATCCGTGCGTACATTTCAACCTCCGACCATCAATTTTGCTGCTTCAGATTACATTGAACTGATTGACTGGTCTCAGTGTAAACTTTCACCTCCTCCAACAATGAACCATGTGTCAAATGAGAGCTTAGAACAACTGATTGGTAGTAATGTTTTGCCGGAGTTTGACCCGATGAAATTTCCTTGCCATACTCAAAGTGTGGAAAGAATAGTAAAACTGGTAACTAAGTCTTGTACAAAAGTTTGCGGGGAAGAAAATAGAGATGGTTTCATAAGAGCAACACTGCTCTCAAGATCAGTCATGCCATCGTTTAACTTTAAAAGTGAATTCAAGACAATGTCTAAAGATGATAAGTAAACTTAAATTCACTATCATGCTAGCCAAGAATTGGTGAATGTAAATATGTAAATATTGTAAAAAACACCCCTACATTTGGATGGATGGTTGGGTAGTTGGGTAGGGAGTGGGTGGAACTCGAAGTGCAGCCACCTCCCCGTGGTGAGTTCTGGGTAGTTTCAATGTCTTTGAGACGAGCTAAGAGCTGCACACATACATGCATCGATCACACTTTCATTTTTAAGTGTAGTTAAAACCTTTTAACTATTAATTTTGGTACAACGATGTGATTTAAATATAGTCAAAAATGTCCGAATTCACCGATTTATTACCATTTTATAACTTTTTTTGCGAACCAAAATTATTTTAAAACAGCAATAAAACCATTTTAAAAATCAAATGTATGTTACATACTGTTGTTTTTTTGGTGTTGGATAAAAAAAACATAATTAGAATTTTTTTTCAACATTATGAAAATTTTTGAAAAAAAAAATTGATTTTTTTCGTAACTTTAGGCGACATGCGCGAACTATAGATGATAATTTAGAATTTTTTTATTATTTTTCCCGAATTCAGGGTACAAAACTGCAACTTTTGAGGGGTAATCGGATACCAAATTCGAAAAAACGTTTTTTTCGAACCACCCTAATCAGCAAGTGCTGAGGCAAAATATGACATATTCTAACATGTAAGATTGAATAAGATTGGAGAAAAATGCGGAACAGCAAAAGACTCATTGCAAAGATTATTTAAGTTTTTATGAATGTAAAAGGATTCCAGAAAATCTAATTCACCTACTGTTGTAGGTCTGCAAATGATCTTGGCTTCCGAAAAGAGAAAATTGTGCCCTGTGTCCCAACAATGTTTAGCAATTGAAGATTTGTTCAGTTCCTGTTTTTTAACGTGGTTTTCATGTTCTTTCAAACGAAATTTAAGTGAACGCCTTGTCTGTCCCACGTAACCGATATTACATTGACAAGGAATGTGATATATGCCCCACTGATCAAGTGGTTAGATTGAGTCCTTCAGTTTGGAAAAAGAAAGTTTATTTATGGGTCTGTAAATTACGCAAAAGTCAAATTTACTGAGAATTCTAGAAATACGAAAAGAAATATGTGGATAAAACGGTAAAACCACAAAATTTGTAGAAGGAAAACTATGTATGTTGGAGGTTTTATTCCGGGTTGAAAGTTTGCAAAAAGCCCTATTGATGACTTGAAGAGGATAACCCCTGTCCAGAGCCACGGCTTTCAAAAAATTGAGTTCATTGTTGAGAAGGGTCTGATCAGAACATATGGAGATGGCTTGGTTGACAAAAGTATAAAAAGCAGACATTTTTTGCTTCTTCGGGTGGCACGAACGAGAGTGTGGGGGAAGACAGACAGCAAATGGTTTTCGGTAAACGGTAATAGATAACTTATTATTGTTCTTCGAGATTAAAACATCCAAAAAGAATTATTGTTTTCAATCTCAGCAGTAAACTGAATATTAGAATCGACGGAGTTAATTAGATCAATGATAGACGGAACAAAATCAACAGTGCAATCTAAGAGGGTGAAAGTGTCATCAACATATCTAAGCCAGAGTGGAAAGTCAAATAACTGAAACAATTTCTGTTGAAAAAAGTCCATGTAGATTACTGAGTCCACAGAGGATGGGACTCAAAGGGTTGCCCATAGCAAGGCCGTCAGTTTGTTGGTAAAAAGTACTCTCAAAAATAAAGGTTGAATGTTTAAGACAAATTTCAGTCAAATTTACAAGTTCGGAAATTTCATGTTGGGTGTGATGGAATTCCCGGAGTCTTGTTTCAAGACACCGTAAGGCTCCAATAACAGGTACATTGGTAAAAAGAGATTTAACATCAAAAGAAACCATAAGTAAATTATTGGGTTTGAACTTACGAAGAATATTAACAAAATCAACAGAATTTTTGACAGAATGTGTGTTGGAGTCCAGCAATGGGGTAAACCTAGAAGTGAGAAATTTGGCCAGTCCATAAGAAGCGGTGCCTATGTTGGAAACAATAGGTCTTAAAGGTACTCCGATCTTATGGACTTTAGGCAGAGCGTAAAATCTAGCACAGTGTGAAACCGAAGGGATTAAATTAAAGCAGTTTTAAAAAAGCTTACTTGTTTTTATGGCCCTGCGGACGGTTTTTAATTCATTCGGCGAGGGATTTTGTTTTAACTGGGTGTAAGGACCATCGCGGAGTAGTTCGTTGACTCCGGAAACGTACTTGGACTTGTCCATTATAACAATCTGTCCCCCGTTATCAGCTTTTGTAATTATCAAATTATTGTTGGAAGAGATATCCCGTAAATCTCTTTTTTCCGTTGGAGAAAGGTTACTACCCGAAAAACCTGAATTAAATGAAACATGTTAATAATAAGATGCTTTATAGAATCCTTTTGTGTGGGAGTTAATAACATAGTAAATTAATAAACAGGAGCTTAAACCTAAAATTATAAGCAGAGATTTTCGTCTTGACTAGTTAGGAAAATAAGTTCCGATAATCAGTCAACCACGGGACAGTACTTGCCAATAACAAAATTATCTTACCTTGAGATCCATTTGTAATAAACCCAATCCGATGTTCAACTTGACAGAATTCATTCCAGTTATCAATGTAAAAGTAAAAATAAATCCATATCCAAAGAGATCAATCCAAATACATGCCAGTCGTCCGTTTCCCATGTGCAAAATTCTTCCACCCCAGCGATCCACAAAAAATGGTTTGTCACGGTTTTATCATACATTTATACAGTTAAACGGTATCAAAAGAAGAGAAATGTTCATTGAAGGCTATACTTAAGCAAATGTTTTCAACCAAATTTTTTAAGAATTATTATTAAAAAGTATATTTTTGAGTACAGAAATTTCTTGATTAAATGCGAAAATGGTATTGCAAATTCTTTTTATTCTGATAGCTTGCGAAACAATGATGCCAATAAAAAGCTTTTTACTTAAGCAGGAGGAAAAATCTTGTAATCTGCTAACTGTGAAATTAAATTCACGCCTTTTATCATAGATTGTAATTTAACAATTTGAATCAATTTGTATATTAATATTCAGGAAATTGAAGTTATTTTGATTAAAACTAGTCTTTCTGAGCGTTAATGAATTATGACATATAGTTTTGCTAAGTGCAGAAAAATTCGGAAAATTTATACACAGTAGGTCATTGATGTATCTGCAACAAAGAGGTGCAGAAGAAGGATTATCAATTAAAAATTTTTCTCTCATAATATAAAAGAAAAAGGTTGGCTAATGTAGAGCTAAAATTAGCTCCCATTGCAATGCCATTAATCTGAAGAAAACGTGAATTACCATTTTTGAAAAAATTATTGAAAATACAAAATTTAAAAAGACCAAGAAAAAACATTTCATTAAAATCAAGGGAGTCCTTAACTGAATAAAAAAGCTCTGAAACAGAGGGAAAAAGTTCAATGAATGGGATATTGGTGAAGAGGTTTTCAAAATCAAAGGTTCCAAACCTTAAAAAAGAGAGAAAGAGCAACCTTCGATTAATAGTCAACTTATATGAATAGCAACTGTAGCCTGCATTAAGGAGTCCAAATGACAAGGAGCATTCCCATCGCTTTTATTTTATTGCCTTATGTGTGTTATCAGTTGTATGTTATGAGTACTTGTAATGCGTAATGTTAATCAAAATCTGCTATAATGGTGGGCAGCCCGGCGGGCTCGAAGTTCAGCTAGTTTATAGCTGAACGCTCTATCGGAAAAAACTTACGAATTTAACCGCACAACTAAGTCTAGTGCTTTTAAGCTTTATTTTAAAAAAGAAAAAAACAGGTTAATTGTGATTTTTTTTCACCAAAAGCAAGACAAAAAAATTGGAAAATTGTATTAGAATTTTACTTAAAAAAAAATCTGCATAAGAAATACAGGCTGCATCAAGGTTTTGCAATAGCAAGGGGCATTTCCGAAAAATTGATCTTTAGACCGTACGTCTATTTTTCGTCATTAGCCGGCCAAATAAGCTTGAAAATGGGGGGGGGGGGGAGAACTTGAAAAAAAAAGAAATATCTCACATACCGGCAGAAAAATATTCCGCAGAAATAATATATATATATAAGATAAGATATTGAAGAAAGGTGTTTCCATTTTTGAAAATTTATATAACTCGTTATGGCAGGCTCCTTGAACGGGTATGGCTTAGATAGCAGCATGTGTTCATCATTTAACCAAACGGTTAAATGACAAAATCAGTTACACTAAGTTCGTTTTTAAGCATATCTTTTCGAATGTAGTGAAAATGTTACTGGCTATATGTTTTTTGCCGAAAAAAGAAAAAAAAACTAATAATTTACCCATCAAGTTGTTAGTAATTTTAATGTTTTTATTCGTATTCTAATAAATGTCCATATGTTAACTAAATGAAAAGTGTAATTTCAATTTGGGGTAGTAATTTTTATTTGTGCTAAGGTCAAAAACTGTCATTAGCAGAATCTACATTTCAGTATATGATTTTTTTTTTTTTTCTGAACAAAAAGTTATTCTATTTTAATCTGAAATCTTAAACGTGATACTTATATTTTTGTTTACATTATGCTTTAGTTTTCTGACCAGGGCCAAAGCTTTTGAAACAAACAAACAAACAAAACAAAAACAAAAAAACATACAATTAAGTATTATTTTAGCTACAGGTTGCATCAAGTTTTCGTTCCAGCAAGGAACGTTTCCATCACATTTATTATTTTACATCACTTGTATTATTTATTGTTTTCAAGTGTTCATTTAATGCGCAATATTTGTCTAATTTTTTGATGCATTATCCTCCAGGCCGGGCCTGAACACTTCTTCTTCTGGTTATCATTCGAATGCTCCGCCCATCAAGCTATTGAGTTCTGTCAGTCACAGCACAAGTTAAACTTATAAATTTAACCGAAAACCTCAGTCCAATGCTTTAAAACAGGTTTTTTTTTTTTGACAGTAAAAATTTTTTTTTAGACCATGGGTCTATTTTTCATCATTAGCCTGCACAATAAGCTTTAAAATGAGGTGTAAATCAAAGAAATCGATCAAGAATTGAGGAAGATCTTGCGTAGGAACAAAAAACAGTCTACCAAAGTAATATATAAGGATATTTTGACATAGTTAAGTCTTGACAAAGAAAAGTAAAAAAAAAAATGGTTGATGTTGGATTAACGATGTGCATAGTGTAATACTAATTTTAGTGAGTAAACAAGTTTTCAATGGTTAAAGTAAAAATGTATAAATAACTAGAGGACCTGACAGACATTGTTCTGTTCAAACTTTGTAAATTGAAAAGTTAAAATATTTCAATAAACTATCAAGTATTTGAACCGTTTTGTTGAAAAAATATATATAAAAAGAAAATGTTTTTAAAGATGCTTGTTGTCAGAATGCGTATATTTATTACAACTTGATCCATCTAATGTCCACTGGGCAGTTTTTAACTATTTTTTCTCATTGTTTTTAACATGAAAGATCTTCATAGATTGCATGGTTTGTTCCTTCGGTCATACTCAAAAGATAAAAATTATCCTCAAATATAAAGTGTAAAAAACTAACAACAAACGGGAAATCCCGCTGCAACGTCCCCCATATGAAAAAGAATAAAACAATCGAAAAGCTATCATTTCAAAAAATGATAAAGGTAAAAACAGTTCCCTGAATAAACAAAAATCAGCCCCTCCCCCCTCTCCTTATGTGTACAGAACTACCCTGTTGTAATTTATCTGAACGGAAATAAAATTTGTTTCGTCTTTAAATTCCATCATCTTTTCCTTTAATAATTTACTGATTAGTTTGAAAATCCTTAAAGTCTTCTTGCCAGTGGCACCAAAACTCAGATAGATTTGACCCCAGAAACAAATGTTGCTAGGTATGGTACTTTCTGATAATTTGGTTAGGAGAACCTGAGGCAATGATCCCGTCACATGGTTCAACCAACGATCATCTAACTTCCTTGGTTCAATTACAACGACAGGAAGACACGTTTTGCGTGAACCTTGTGAAAGAAACCAGATTTCTTCCAGTACTTTAAAATATATCACGGGACCTGAAATAGTTGCTTTCAAGAAATGAAGGCTTCACTCTCTCTCTCTCTCTTCATTACAAAGAGCAGAGCTGGCTTTCTTATTGTCCTTTGGCAACGGGAAATTATTTTTTAATTTCAGTTCACACTCAACAATAGGCTAAAATAAATATAAATCATTTGGGAGACATAACCATCCAATGTTTAAATAAATTTATTCCCTACAGAAAGCAGAACTGAATTTCTTTTTGTCCTTTGGCAATGGGTTAAATATTTATTTCAATTTTCGCTCAACAATAGGTTAAAATAAATATTAATCATCTAGGAGTTATAACCATCCAATGTTTAAATAAATTAATTAATTAACAAAAGCATTTCTGATTCAATACATTGCGACTCTAAACCATTCTCTGACCAACTTAATTACACCCAAAAAATTTGATCAAAATCGGTCCATCCATTTAAAAGCCTTATGACTACAAACACACACACAGAAAAAATATATGTATTAAGATATAATAATTCCAGTGCCCTTGAAATTAGGGAAACAGAGCTAATTGTTATTATTGTAATATAAATTAACATTTTTTTATTTAGCTTGTTGGAGTCCCAAAGGAAAGCAACTAGTTGTTGGAAAAGCTGATGGAACATTTTGTCAATATAAACCAACTCTACAGGAAGTTAAGTCCATACCAGCTCCTAAACTTGATGACAGTGCACTATCTGGTAAGCTAGCTATTGTCTTCGGCAAGTATAAGTGAACCCTCATTTTTTATCCTGGAATTTGAATTCAACTTTCCTATATTCAGTTATAGGCTAACTTTTGTACTACTAGCAAATGTGAGCAGAGGGAATTACAAATCCAATCTTTACTTCTACTCATTAATTTTATTAGAACAGAAAGAAAGAAAATTAAATTATTACAAACAAAATTTCGTTTTGTATCCTATCAAAGCAATTAAACAGTTTACAATCATCTCTCAGTAACAAGCTATCTCGCACAAGATAACGGAAGAAAAAACACCAGGAAATAAAAATAAACAGAAACAAAAATAATCAAAAAAAAGGAAAAATAAAGATAAATAGAAGAAAAGGGGGGGGGTGTCAATCAAGACAAAAAAGGTAAAAATAAACGAAGGAAGATAGATAAAAATGAAAAAAATGAATGGGCCAAACAAGGGAGGATGGGAAAAGGACTGTATTAAAGATATGGGAGCCAAATGTTGGAAAAATATGGAACTGCTTTAAGATCATTAACTAAGTTAGAAATGTTCCTCAAAATGTGAAAAGATTCCCATAAGTCAAGATCTGATGAATTGGGGCATTTTTGGATAATCTGATAAGAGTTAAAATCAAAAAAGTGATTCGAATCCCAACAATGTTGAGCAATACTAGGTTTATTTAATTGTTGTTTTTTCACATAATTTTGATGCTCTTTCAAGCGAATTTTTAAAGCACGCCGAGTCTTTCCAATATAGGCAAGTTTACAACTACAATTAATTCTATAAATTCCACAACAATTAAGAGGGTGAATAGGATCTTTAAGAGAAGAGAATCAAAGTTTATTAATGGGAGGGAACACCACCATGGAATTGGAAACGTTTTAGCCCCTTCATTTTTTTTATTTTTATCTATCTTCCTTTGTTTATTTTTACCTTTTTTGTCTTGATTGACATCCCCCCCCCCTTTTTCTTCTATTTATCTTTATTTTTTCTTTTTTCGATTATTTTTGTTTCTGTTTATTTTATTTCCTGGTGTTTTTTCTTCCATTCAGCTTTTCCTTTCTTGCAGTTCACGGTTACCAAAATTTTCTTTTTGTTTAAGCTTCGGCTTATTCTTTGTCCAATTGAATTCTTTCTTTCTGCGTTTTCCGTACCTAAGAGAAAGCTCTTGGCCTTTGCTTGCATTCCTATTGGTTCCTGATCGGTTTATAATTTTCTCATTGGTGTTTGGCTAATCCGCTATTTTTATCTTTTAAGCTGCATGCTTATTTGCTCTTGGCTTTTGTCGGATGTCTTTTCATCCATAAGCTCATTACCTTTTGCTTTGTAAAAGGCGTTCCCTGTAACACGTGTCTGCTATAATTGGCAAATTTGTGCTTTTTTTAACATTGTTTTTCTTACCTTATTAATTTTCCTGTTTATTTTCATTAATTGAGGCCTCATTGTTAATGTCAACTAAAAATTGTTATTGATTATTCAATTCATTCTTGTAAGACGTTTTGGGTGTTAAATGATAAGTTAGATGCACGTTCATAAGTGAGAGAATCAAAGTTTTCATTCATTATTTCTGGTCAGAACTGTTGTATAAATGAAGATACATAAAACCTGTGTATATTAGAAAGTCACTGTATTTTAACATGTATGATACTCATCTACATGAATGCGTATATGTATTATGAAAGGAATCCCATGTAAATTGCTGTGGCTCTATATAACATATTCATCAAGCTTCTTGATCCTTTCAGTGGTGAGCATCTGTTGGATATCCACAACTCTGTTTGCTGTTGCATATGTTCCTCAAGGAGATTGTGCTGCCCCGAATCTTGTTATGGTTTCCACTCCTGTAAGTATTATTGCAGTTTTAAAAGCAATTGCTGTGTATGTGTGTGTGTGATATTTGTTGAAAATTGAACTTGCATTTTGCTAAAGTCATTTTTTAAAACCATAAATGCTTTACTATTGTCTCACCTTAAGGTAATTCTTCGAATTGTTCTAGTGGCATATAAGTTATTGTTGGTTAAACAAGTTATTTGTTGAGTGATTACTATAGAAAGTTGATATTTCAACCAACCTCTGCCATTCTAATTGTACTTTTATTTTGTTTGTTACTTACTTTTAACCGAATGGGTAAAAACTTGATTTATTTGACTGGTAAATTTAATCTTTATTAATAAATGCTCAAGTTGTGAGACTGCCATTCACTTATAACAATAAATATTGAATATAAAAATTCAAATAAAATATAAGATTTCAACAATTTCAGTTTGCTAAATTGTATTTCAGCATGTTTCAAC